>NC_133774.1:93611607-93795811 GCF_003597395.2 Chelonoidis abingdonii | reverse complement strand
GTTAGTCAGGCATGACTTGCCCTTGGTGAATCCATGCTGACTGTTCCTGATCACTTTCCTCTCCTCTAAGTGCTTCAAAATTGATTCCTTGAGGACCTGCTCCATGATTTTTCCAGGGACTGAGGTGAGGCTGGCTGGCCTGTAGATCCCTGGATCCTCCTCCTTCACTTTTTTAAAGATGGGTACTACATTAGCCTTTTCCCAGTCATCATGGACCTTCCCAGATTGCCATGAGTTTTCAAAGATAATGGCCAATGGCTCTGCATTCACATCCGCCAACTCCTTTAGCACCCTCGGATGCCCTACATTTGGCCCTATGGACTTGTGCTCGTCCAGATTTTCTAAATAGTGTCAAACCACTTCTTTCTCCACAGAGGGCTGGTCACCTGCTCCCCATACTGTGCTGCCCAGTATAGTAGTCTGGGAGCTGACCTTGTTCATGAAGACGCAGGCAAAAAATTCCAATGGAACTGAGTAATTGGTGAATGATTTCTTCAGATAATTAAACTGGAGGTTTTATAAATCTTATTTTATTTCCCATAAAAGATAATAAATACAAAAATAAATGAATAAACTTTCAAAAGAAATGATGCTTTCAATAATCTGGACTCCAAAAGATGGACCCGAGCTTTTCAGGTACCCTACATGAACACAGAGGTTTGCCCATGTAGTCATAAGCAATGTTTGTATATTTTGCGTGATGAAAATGCATAATTTAGCAAATATGAAAAATTTCTTTGCCTTTTGAAACTTGTTTTTTTCCCTCCTGCTTTGTTTCACTATTCAACTCAAGATTATCCAAAAGTTTCATAAAACCACTTCTGAAAGTAGATTCTCCTTCAGATGTCTCCTGTTCTTCAAGATGGCTATTCTCTTGTTCTATGGCATCAGCTTTTATGTTGCTAACAGAGCTTAGTTCAGTAGCTCCACAATCACCGTGAGTCTCTTCAGTCTCCTCTTGCACAACCACCTTACCCTCAAGATGTTTGGCGATGTTTTCCTCGTTAGAGAATCCACTGAATTCTCAGGAAGAAAATGGCTGGTGTCTCTCTTTTGGGACGAAGACATCTGGCCTTATTTAACTGATACAAATAAAAATAATATTTATCCGAAACACTAATATCATGGTCTGACTATAACAGTGGTTTATCATCTCAGCATATCTTTTGGCAATCATCACTTCTTTCTCTACATGCTTTTCTCCCATGGTCCATTTTCAATTGCTGTACGTCTTCCTCACGGAGGCAATACTACTTTCCAGCACAGCAGAACTCAAATATTTTATATTTTTCCTTTAAATGAAAACATGCTGTGTGAAGATCTTTTGTGCTCCTTGATGGCAGCACCAGACCTATTTGAGCTCTTTGTCTTCACAATTCTTTCCGGACATTCCTCATCTGAGCAATCAAGTCAGGGAGCCCAAAAATAAGCACTAGATTCTTCACATAGAGCCTCTGTGGTTTTACTTGAATAATTGTCAGTCTCACACAAACTGAGGTTGTGGCAGGACACTATGTATCTCTGACCACACATCTTTCTCACCTATATTTTGAAATTTTGATTTTTCTTTGCTGTTCCAAGTTTCATCAGCAAGTGCAAGTTGGCCCAAAATACCTGGGGAGATCTCAGGGTCCCTCCTTTGTCTCTTGTTCCTAATTATTGTCTCTCTCTTATCGTTATTAGCCTGAATATTATAGAAACATTTGTTTTCAGGGGTAACCTTCTAAATAATCAAAAGAAATACACCTCTTTTTATGCTCTTAGTTAACTTCAGAGATTCAAGGAAGGCTGCAAATATTAGCATGTGCATCGAAGTTAAAATCATCTGTCGATTGTGACAAAAAACTGAGAGCTTCTGGTTTCTTTCTTCCTGCTACTTAGTGCTATTTCACTTTCATTGCCTTGAGACAAAATAAGTCCTTGAGATAACAGTGAAAATTGCAGCATATGAGTAGCTTGCTGAGATTTACTAAGGAACAATTGTGCCCAACTCATAACATGCTGAAATTTTTGTGTCTCAGGAAGAGTCAGATTCTCAAGTAGTCTGTGATCTAATTCTGAAATACAGGTTTGTCTCATACATTCTCTGTGTGTTTTTGGATTTCTGATAATTGTTTCTTGTTCTTTTCTTTGATGGTTTACTCCAGATGATCTCTGAATTAAAAGTTTCCTTCCATTTGTTGCATCATTAGTGCTGACAGCCACTTAACGCAAAAGTCTGGTTTTCTTCTTCTTTAGTGCTTACTACAGAATGTAAAACTGCTCCTCTGGAAGCTGATGAGCTTAGTTTATCATCAGTACCACAAGAAGGAATCTTTGTCTTTCCACTCCTTCCATAGTAAGCTAAGCGCTTGGCCCAAGGGAGTTTGAGGTTGCAGGTGCAAGGTATGTCTGCTTCATTAATGATTTCAGCATGGAGCCGTTCAGCTGCTTTTTCAGATAAATGCTCCATCTGCAAAAAATACATGTACACAAAAATGAAATTTTTCAGCAAGAGTAGAACTGCCAATATAATTCTTACAGATGAACCGAGACTTTCCATGAACATATTCAATGCAGCATTACAGGACTGAAGCAACTAACCATAGGCAAAAAAGGGTAAAAAATGCATATTAGTTTCGATTAACTAATTAAAACAAGATGCAATTTTACGTTTCCATTCTGAGACTAAAGTCTTGGTTCTGTATCCAATAATGTCAACGGCAACATTCCATTAACTTATATGGGTGCAGCCTCAGACTGTAGGCGCTCTATCCCCAACTGAGCAAAGTACTTAGGCATGCATGTAACTTTAAGCATGTGAGTAGATCCATTAATTTCGATGGAATGGCTCATGAGCTTAAAATTAGGCACAATCTTAAGTATCTTGCTGAATCAGTTCAGACTTTTTGAAGCTGCATGAGCTTATTGGCTTTAAGGCCAGACAGCTGCTTTAAGCACACAATTATCTTTTAAAGCAACACCATCAAAATACTCATGCTGCTACAAAGACTCTGGCTAGAGTTTAGCTGAAGAAATACGTGATGGAAAATGGTTCATAAGAATGGCCATATTGGGTCAGATCAATGGTCCATCTAGCACCCAGTATCCTGTGGTCAATGACAGGTGCTTCAGAGGGTATGAATAGAACAGGTAATAATCAAGTGATCCACCCCCTGTTGCCCATTCCCATCTTCTGGCAAACTGAGACTAGAGACACTTCAGAATATGGTTTTGCATCCACGCCCATCCTGGCTAGTAGCTATTGATGGACCCTATCCATCCTAGACTGAATTTGTCTAGTTCTTTTTTGAACCCTGTTATTTTTTCACACAGCATCCTCTGGCAAAGAGTTCTACAGGTTCACTGTGCACTGCGTGAAAAAATATTTCGTTTTGTTTGTTTTAAACCTGCTGCCTATTAATGCTTTGGTGACCCTTAGTTCTTGTTATGAGAAGTAAATAACACTTCTAATCTACATTCTCCACATCAGTCATGGTTTTATAGACCTCTATCATATCCCCCCTTAGTCATCTCTTTTCCAATCTGAAAAGTTCCAGCCTTATTAATCTGTCCTCATATGGAAGACGTTCCATACCCTTAATCATTTTTGTTCCCTTTTCTGAACCTTTTCCAGTTCCAATATATCTTTTTTGAGATGGGGCAACCACATCTGGACGTAGCATTCAAGATGCGGGAGTACCATGGATTTTTATAGATGCTATATGATATTTAATGCAGACCAGAGTAAAAATTAAAAATACTTTTCACTTCTACAGTACCTTCGCATAAAGAACCTCAAAAGACTTTACAAACATTGCCAGTAGGATGGGTAAATATTATTCCAGTTGCCACAGAGGGAGAAATTGAAGAACAGAGTGATTAAGTGACTATCCCAAAGGCACACAGATATCTGGCACAGATAGGAGTACAGCCCAGATCTCATCCACTTTTGCTAGAAAATAATACAAATGAAGCAACATAAAAAAATCGTAAGTATTTACAAATAGTTTCAAATGATTAAAGAACAAATAATATTTACTAGATATACAGAAGTCAATGTCAACTGAAAAAAACACTATCTAAAGTCAGAAGAGACTTCTCCAACACTTTAGCTCTCCAACACCTTTTGGCACATCCCTGTATATTCAACAACGTGGCCCTTCCAGTAACTAGTCTCTGACCTTTAAATCTTCATGTAGAAACCTGCCTGGATACAAGAGTAGATCTCAAATACTGCTGCTTTAGAGCTTTCTTTAACATGAAGGTCAAACAAACTTCTCTGGCTCAGGTCAATCTCTCACTTCACTTCTAATAGTTTATCCTATCTCCAGCCCACTTCTCATCCAGAAGGAATGACCCAAGAGAGTTACCATTAACACTCAAATATTTTTAGGGCTTTAGAGATAAGTTACCCTGGGGAGACCTCAGAGTCTCTTCTTTGTCTCTTTTTCCTAATTATTGTCAATAAACAACGCTGTATCTTCACAGGAGTGGTCAGACCAGGCTGCTCAAAATGGAATATTGCATACCAGGACAGTTAGTCTCTATTCTCACCTCCCTGACTGCTCAAAGAGGAAGTTACCTTGGTATACTCCTCCCACCTCAGCTTCTGTCTGAGTCCTTCTCCCCAATTAATAGTATTTTCTTTTACAATTGTTCAAAGCTTTCTCAAGCAGCAGCAGCAGAGCAAAATGGAACTGATTTTTGTCAATTACACAGCTCCCCAGAGGGTTCTGAATAGCAGCTAAATACACTGACAAGACTGGTTAGTGTTTGCTGTGCTGCAGTTTTCACCTTGAGCAGCTGTGTATTGGAAACAAACTGTCTAGCTGAAGATTACTTCTGGGGGAATTCTGCACCACTGCGCAAAGCAGAATTTGCGCAGAATTAATGTTCTGTGCCAAATGTCCTTTTTCTCTCACAGAACTGACACCGCAGTGCTGCTGGCTGTCACAAGGGGTAGCTGGACCCAGCAGAGCCCAGCTCACAAACAAAAGACGTTGTTAGGGCGGAAGGAGGGGGCAAATTCTCCTCACCTCCTGAAAGGAGGATGTGGCATGCATGAAACTCCATACTCAGCATCAGGCTGTTTCTCCCTCTGCATTCATGGGCTCTAGGAGGGGAAGTGAGCAGTTTGATGGGCGGCTGGATGCTTCCTTGAATGGGTGCATGAAGAGGTGGATGATTGAGTGAGCAGGTGGATGGCTGAGTGGGGAAAATGAGTGGCTGAGCTACTGGGTGTGTACGTGGATGAATGGACAGATGTATGGATGAGCAGGCAGATAGATGGCTGGGCGATCATATGGCTGGGTGAGTGAACAGTTGGATGAATGGTTGGAAGGCTGGGTGACTGAACAGCTGTATAGCTGGGAGGGTGGATGGAAGGCAGAACAGGTGGCTGGGTGAGTGCATGGTTGGATGGGCAATTGGCAGGGGCGACTCTAGACATTTTGCTGCCCCAAGCACAGCGTCATGCCGTGGGGTCGCTCTGCCGCTCACCGGTCCCACGGCTCTGGTGGACCGGCAGAGTGCCCCCCGCAGCATGCCGCCCCAAGCACGCGCTTGGCGTGCTGGGGCCTGGAGCCACCCCTGGCAATTGGAAGGCTGGGTGAGTGACTGCATGACTGGGCAGGTGATTGGAAGGCTGGACAGCTGCATGGTCGGGAAGCTGTAAGGCTGGGAAGCTCTGTAGCAAGGCACATGGCTGGCTTGTTGGAAGGCTGGCTGGTTGTACAGGTCCATGATCAGGTGGCTAAGTGGCTGGATGCCTAGCTGCATAGTTGAACCAGCTGTTGCAGGGTGGGAGAGGCGAATGGGTGGTTGCGTGGGCAATAGAATGGTTGACTGGTAGCTGTGTGGCGGGAGAAGTGGCTGGCTGAATGGTTGAGTGGCTAAACGCGCAGGAATGGGGGGAGTGGGCAGTTGCCTGACAGTGTGGTTGGAGGGGCGGCTGCATGGTGGGAGAGGTGAGTGGGCAGCTGGCCAAGTGTCCGTGTGCAGCAGGGCAGGGCCGTCCTTAGGTTTTATGGTGCCCTAGGCAGGATTATTAAACTGGTGCCCCTGTGCCTGTCTTGCTCTTAGCAACACAAACATAAGCTTACAGTATTGGAAAACTTGCCACAGGCATGTTACTAAAACCAGTTTAACTTAATTAAGCACACTGTAATGCTGATGGACTAGCACTAAAGAGGTAGCACTATAGAAAAAATTCTGATTTGACAGAATGATTCGCTGCTCTAGGTTTTGCACTTTGTCATTAGTTCTCTTGTTTCCTATTTCATCTGAATTTAGTCCCACTCAGCCCGCTGCGCAGCTGAGTGAATGGACCCCAGGACAAAGCAGGTTGTAGTGGCTGCCAGGTTCGCTCCGGCACTTTGAGCTAAGCCCACTCGCAGCCTGGGTTCCGGGAGGTCCCCAGGCCGGGCACTGCGTGGGGATGGGCAGCAGATCCCCAGTGTATATGAGGAGTATGTATATATATGGCGATTTGCAGGAGCAGTTCTGAGTTCCACTGAGGAGAGCGTGCCACAAAAAATCAGTCAGGCGCATAATTTCCCCTTCAGCACAGGGTATCCGTCGTATGTCGACCCTTGACATCTGTATACACCTTCGAGAGGAGAGTAAGTATAAGTCTAAGGCTCTACCAGTTGTTGATGGCTGACGATTTGAGTAACAGTTAATATAGAAGGTCATGTCACACTTTTTTGGTTTCTCAGAGGAACCCCACGTCCCTTCCACATAACCAAACTTGTCACAAATATGGCAACAACTTAATTTCTGTTTTTTGGCTAAGATATTGATTATTTTTAAAAAAAATATATTGAAACTGGAATTCCCAGGATCTAGAGTGTTTTGCAAACAAATTTGTTAAATGACAGTCTACATGGCAAACAAGTTATGCTTCATGGCTTGGCTCACCCCCAGCCTGCTGGTCCAACAGATTGCAGTAGAGGAGGAGAATGGTTGGAAAACTGAGGACCCCAAAATCCACCTCTGGGGTGCAGAGTGGCAAAGCAGCAGCAACCTCAGGTCCGATCAACACCAACTGGGCACACCGAGAGTACCAGTGGTGAAGGTAAAATACAGAGAGAATGGGACACCACTCGCACACACCGCAAGCTCATCTGCCATGCAGCTCCCCCAGATGACTGAAACACTGCCAGCCCAGGGGAGAGACCCGCCCCAGCTAGGGTGACCAAGATCGCAGTGTTTGATTTTATAGTGATCTGATTGGTGGCTTTTGTCTTATTATAGCACAATAACCCTATGAGAGACCAGCGATTGTGAAAAAAGTAGTGCAGGGTGGAGCGGCTGAGGGTGGGTGCGTGAAATAGAGTCCCGATATTAACGGACCACAGATATATTTGTGGACTGGTCTGTAATCAAGAGATGGATTGCGTGCGGTAGGAGCCTAACCCAGGTCCCCGGCCCATGATTTTTTCACACACACCCTATCCCCAGCTCCCCTGTCCATGATTTTTCACACACTTGCTATCTGGTCACGCTATCCCCCAGCCCAGCCCTCTGTGTGTGACCATCTATCTGGCTATCCCCAGCCCAGTCCTGTGCGACCCTTCCAATCCTGGCTTTCACTTTCAATCCTCAGCAAGCAGCCAGCCAGGCTCCCCTCCCCCCCAGCACCTCACCCAACCCAGCCCTGACGGAGGGAGTGGGGGAGAGAGGGGTGTTCCGTGGGAGGGAAAGAAACGGGGGGGGGGATGCTCCGTGAGACAGGGGGGAGAAGAACAGATGTCGTGGGGGACAACAAAGGATACTGCCAGAGCCACTGAGCCTGCCTCACCTCACGCCAGGGGAAAGAGTCACACTCACAGGTGAGTTCCTTCCCCCACCCCTTCCCAGCAGCCAATCCCCTTCCTCAGACTGTGCTGCATTCAGCTCTCTCTAGGACCCAGCAGCCCTGCTTTTCATCTGTCCGGGCTCCCAGCAGAGCGGTGCCCCCAGACCTAGTGGTGCCCTAGGCGGCTGCCTATTCTGCCTATGGCTAAGGACAGCCCTGCGGCAGGGTGACACATTCAGCCCTGCCCCCAGCCCGGGACTCCCCATCCACTTTGCCCGCAGTGCTCAGTCCCTGCACCGGCCCACACGAGGGTTCCTTGTGCCGCAGCCAGATGGGGCAGCGCTGCACAGGCCGGTGCTGGTGGGCTCAGGGCCAGTGGAGGGGGGATGACCGGGAACAGGCTGGTCCCTGCTTTGGGGCTTGTACCTTGCTATGGGGCAGGAAGGAGGAGCCAAGCAGCCTGGGGCGCGGACAGGGCAGGAACGGTCTGTGCTTCTGCTCCTTCCCCGGTCCAGGTGGCAGTTTTCACGGGGACAGCAGGGTGCAAGTGCCTGGAGCCGCACTGAGCAGCCACCTGCCCGCCGGGAAGCCCCCGCCTCAGCCTGGCTCGCCCCCGCCTCAGCCCGGCTCGCCTTGGCCCGCAAGCGGCGGGTGTTAGCAGCCGCCCCACACCTGCTCCCGGCCGGGGCCCTGCTGGGATGTGGGTAGGGGAGACTCGGCCAGCCCGACTATGTTCCCAAGTCTTTTGTTTCATTAGAGGAAGACTTTCTAATGTCTTATTCCAAAAAAAATAAAATTATATCCAACCCTGGCGGATTTGAAATATCTTGGTCCATGGTAAGGAGTAGACCAACCTCTGAAAGCTTACTGTGAAGTATCACTAGAGGGCAGTCTTTCACTTGCTTCAGGAACAAATTTTGTGTGTCATTTCTTTCATAGACAGTGCAAGAGATGAGCACAAAATTCTTCGGACTGACCAAGAGAAAAGATCAGAGTTCAAATGGTAACTATTTAATAAAAAGTATTTACTATTTTGGCTTCTGCTTATATACCAGTTGAGCTATAAAAGCAGCAAAGAATCCTGTGGCACCTTATAGACTAACAGACGTTTTGGAGCATGAACTTTCACCCACGAAAGCTCATGCTCCAAAACATCTGTTAGTCTATAAGGTGCCACAGGATTCTTTGCTGCTTTTACAGATCCAGACTAACATGGCTCCCCCTCTGATACCTGTAAAAGCAGCAGAGAATCCTGTTGCACCTTATAGACTAAGGAAATCTCAGCATCCATTTTCTCATTCATGAGCACGTTAACGGACGCTATTCTCCATCGTGCGGACGGATAGAAGCAAAAAGTATGTTTGGGTGAAGCGATTGAAGGAGCCAGGCCTAGCGGTCGAAAAAGACCCAGGAGTTCTCCGTCCTGCTAACCTAACCTAGGAGGAACAAGTGTTAAATAAATATAGTAAGTAATGCCATCGTAAAGATCAACATGGTTTAGTGTTCAGACATTCAAACTGCTCATAGGTTGCATGTGAAGTGAAAGCTGATCAAACACAACTCGAAAATGGCGGTTTAATTTGGCTCTTTCTTTTCTCGTATGTCCATTCGCAAACCTCGCAAGAATGCGTCAACACAAGCCGTTAAATGCACTAATAAATACGACCAGAGTATGTAATAACTTAAAAGGAACAAATTGAAAGCGTTCGCAAAAAAAAATCACGTCGCTCCAACGATGCAGTTCATCCTAGAACATCACAGTCCAGCCGAGATAAGCGAGGTAATTGAGAAGCTGGTGGAATTTGTAGGGTTGGCCTGTCTGAAGTAGACGCAAGATCGTGTACCTCAGGCCGCGTAGACAATGGATCGTGTGCATGGCCCGGGATGAAGCTGGAGGCATGAAGTAGGGCTAGCGTCCGGTAGTTTTTGATAGAGTGTGTTAATGGGACATCACTTATTCACCGTGTGTCAGAAGTGGATCTTCCCGTGATTAGACACGGTCCAGACCCATCTACAGAGAGATCACTTTCTAGACACCCGGTGCAAATAAGTGATGGCACCGTAACACCACTCGACTATCAAAAACCTTACCGACCGCTACGCCTACCTTCATGCTCTCCAGCTGCCATCCCGGCACTCAACGATCCTTGTCTAGCAGCCAAGCAACTGAGACACACCTCATCTGCCTAACCCCTCAGACAGGGAGACCAACACCTACAAAATCCTCACCAAGCATTCTCAAAACTACAATACCCCGCACGAGGAAATAGGGAAACAGATTCAAACAGAGCCAGACTGTACCCAGAGCCTCCTAACGCAAGACAAACCCAAGAGAAAAAGAAACAACAGAGACTCCACTGGCCATCACATACAGCCCCCAGCCTAAAATCCCCCAACGCTCATCAGGATCTACAACCCACACTGACAATGATCCACACTTTCACGGTCTTGTGGCAGCCAAATCCTTGCCCACGGACCAACCTGCCAAAGCTATTGAACGTATCATCACCAGCAAACTGCACACCGCCCATACAAACTCCTGCCTAATCGACGCGGTCGAGGAGGGTGGGTACCAATCATGCAACACAAACTCGATAACGCCAACTCTGCCCACATATCACTACCAGCCGACACCACCGATAGGACCTAGACCCAGATCAGCCCATACTATCACTGGTCATCACCTGCACGTCCTCACCAATGATAAATACGCCATATATGCCAACAATGCCCCCTGCTATGTACATCGGCCAAACTGGACAGTCACTACGGAAAAGGATAAATGGACACAAATCAGATATCAGGAATGCAATAGACAAAACCTGTAGAGAGCACTTCAACCCCCTGGCCACACATAGCACCTTAAGGGGCTATCCGGCAGCAAAAAAACTTCAGGACCAGACTTCAAAGAGAAACTGCTGAGCTTCACAGGTCATTTGCAAATTTGACACCATCAGCTCTGGACTCAACAAAGACTGGACCTGGCTTGCCAATTACAGAACCAGTTTCTCCTCCCTGTTTTCACACCTCTACTGCTAGAACAGGGCCTCACCCTCCCTGACTGAACTAACCTCTTATCTCTAGCTTGCTTGCAGCAATATATACCAGCCCCTGGAAATCCACTACCTGCGTCTGACGAAGTGGTATTTCACCCACGAAAGCTCACGCTCCAAAACGTCTTTTAGTCTAATAAGGTGCCACAGGATTCTCTGCGCTTTACAGATCCAGACTAACACGGCTACCCCTCTGATACCTCTGATACCTGACAGTTGAGCTAATTATCTTATAGCTAGAAGTGGTTAAGAAAAAAAAATAATTATAAAGAGTATTTATATTAAATTTCAGTGTGTAAAAAATAGGCTTTTTTATTAAGTGGGTTGAGTTATTTCATAGAATTGTGACTGCAAGTCCAAGTGAGAGACTGCAGTCCAAGTGAGAACTGGAAAAGTGTCCTCAATTCAAATTCAGTGTCAGATTCAGCTCTTCTTTCCTACACACTTAACTACACACTGCCATGCGCTTGCCTCCAGATGTCCTCCTCAAACTGTAGGTTGGTTCCCTGAGATAGCGTTTTTTGTTTTTTTAGTCAATTGAGTTATTCATCTCAATAATTACTTTTAGCATTAGGCAAATTTGTGAGCAGACTACAACAAGAAATTCACACGACCTACTAAAAAGTATGCTTTAGTTATTTGAATTAAATAACCCAGTCATCCATTGTGACAAAACAGAAATATAACATAAAAAAAGGTCTTATTACTTACAAGAACGATAAAGAGTGGATGCTTTCAATTATTTTTAACCATTGCAATGGCTTCCCTGGCTACGAGACAGGAAAAATGGTGCCTTTCAAATCAAGTTACTAAATGGGATATGAAACACCATTTTGCATTAATGTAGTGTCAAAGTAGACTCAGGACTCACAGTTGTCAACCACTCTGTTTATTAGCACAGTGCTCTGCAATACACCCAGATAATGTGAGCCCCATACAAGACACAAACTACGTATTAACAGATAAAAAAAGGGCAGGAGTTTAGACAAAGGGACAAAGAAAGCAACAGACAGGAGAAACCACCTGTGACACAGCATGCATATTCCACGTCCTTACTGATTGGAATCGATCTAAGGCTAATACTTTTCCAGTTGCCCTTAAACGGTGCAATTGTTCTATGCTAATGTCTGTGTTCCTGACACCTGGATTGCAACATTCCAACAACTTTGTTTAAAGGTGCAGACAACATTTCTTTAATCCATTCTTATTTTTACAATATAATTAATTCTACTTTCACAGTAGACACAGTTTAACTACCTTAGAATCATGTTAGCTTGTCCTGGTGTACTGTAGACTATCCCATCAGCTAGCTGGTCATGGTAATTTTATTTGGAATAAACTATCTTAATATATTTAAAAATGAACTTAAGCAAAATCACAAAATAGGTCAGTGGGAGAGTCCTCAGAGCCTCAGTCATTATTCTTGGCTGGTTGTTAGATCTCCCACTTCACACTATTGTATAAACCACAGTCTTTATTCACCCATACCACATTCACAAATTGTCTGACTTGCTAACGTTAAGTGGGTGCAGATCAGGGCAATTCCCCTCAGCTTGACTGCTGTGGACAGCTCTGATGTCTTTCTGCCAAATCTGTGCTGGCCTGCCAATTGCTGTTGAGGGCTGCTCTGTCCACTGATATTAGCTGTATCCGATCTGGTACTATCTGACTAGTTGCAGTTGCAACTCCTGTCTGGTGTACTGCTGCCATTCTACTAGACCCATTTTTCTCAGCCAGGGGTACACAGAGGTCTTCCAGGGTGTACTCAACTCATCTAGATAATTGCATAGTTTTACAACAGGCTACGTAAACACTAGCAAAGTCAGTACAAACTAAAATTTCATTCTGTGACTTGTTTATACTGCTTTATATACTATATTCTGAAATGTAAGTACAATATTTATATTCCAATTTTATAATTATATAGTAAAAAGGGGAAAGTAAGCAAATTTTCAGTAATAGTGTGCTCTGATACTTTTGTATTCTTATGTCTGATTTTGAAAGCAAATAGTTTAAGTGAGGTGAAACTTGGGGGCACACAAGACAAATCAGAGTCATGAAAGGGGTACAGTACTCTGGAAAAGTTGAGAGCTACTGCACTAGGCTAGCTCTGATCCATTGTCACCATTCCACTAGTTTGGCTTCAGCTCATCACAGTTGGCTCCAAATGGATGCTGGAGTTCAGGAGTCTGGATTGGAACCTCTCCCCAGAACAAAATGAGACCTCAGAATCCTCACTCTCACTTTATCTTTCCACATACATTCATTCACACAAAGCATATTTAACACGGTTCCTAACAAGATAACAAAGAAATACAAAATAAAAGTTAAAAAAAAAAAAAAGGCACCACTTAAGCAAATGTAAATTACCCTGCATCACTAAGAACCCCTTTAGTTTTACCTTTTTATCCCTTCGGTGATCCGAAGAGCTATACAAATTAACCTGGCAGCTGCTAGGAAAACACCCTGAATTTTCCCTTTTAATTTTGAGGGAGCCAAAAAGGCCATGCACTCCCAGCCTGGCTCCCATTTGCAATGTGATTTATTTGAATGCGAAAGGTGCTATGTAAATGGTGACTAATAATTGTTATTAAATTTCAAATTGGCAAACTTTTTATAGCCATTTTTATCTCATTAATCATAACTAGCTCTCGTGTTTCAAGAAATGTCTTTTGAAGTTTCTGATGATTGATTTTTGTTGATCATTCTACTCAGATGGTGAGGCCAGAGGGGATCTGATGACTCTGCATTGATATATTTCTATGCAGAGCAACATAACTACAAAAAATTCAGTGTAAAGCAATCCAGTCATTATCAACAAGCAGGTAAGAAGCCACATCAGCAGACAAATCTCTGAAGCAGATGTTCCTAGCCTTTCTGCCAACCCTGGTGGGTGCTGGATGGGCAAGGTAAGTTAAACCTTCTGTTATCTAACCATATGTACAAACTTCAAAAATGAGCCAATTATAATCTAGAAGACCATGTTTGCTATTCACAGGAATGGTGAGTATAAATGTAAGTAGATTTATAGAAAACAACATTTTTATATCCTACCAATGATACCAGGGGCAGCTCCAGGCCCCAGCACGCCAAGCGCATGCTTGGGGTGGCATGCCACGGGGGTGCTCTGGGAGGTTGGCAGGCGGCTCTGGTGGACGTCTCACAGGACCACCAAAGTCACGGGACCAGCGGACCCTCCACAGGCACACCTGCGGGAGGTCCACCGGAGCCACCTGCTGCCCTCCCTGCAACTGGCAGAGCACCCCCCGTGGCATGCTGCCCTGCTTGGGGCGGTGAAATGTCTAGAGCCGCCCCTGAATTATACACAGAAAATGATTGAACATGTTTTTACTAACCTGGTGACTTACTGGTTCAGTAACAGTAGTTCAGAGAAAAAGGTTTATAGATGCAGTTAATTTTAATACAAGCAGTGTGCTTTCAAAATTGGCTGTTTCAATATAAGAGCTGCTTTTCAGAATGTGACAAAAGCGGTAAAAAGACATTTTACTGTGTATGAATTATCAAGCACTTAACCTGCCTCTGCCAGGGAGCTGCAATACCACGGCTGCACAAAAATACGTATCCATGGCTCTTTAAAAGGACCGTTTCAAAAGATGAAGATAATTATGAGCTCATAATTATGATGATTTGGAATTGTTTAAGAACACTTTATTAGATAATAAAAGGCATAATCTGAGTCATGAAAGAAAGCTACCTCCATTAAAACCATCCTGGTGAAGAAGGGAAGAGAAAGCAGTAACAAAAATAATTATAAACTTTTATTATAGACAGAGCTGTCAGTGCCACCCATAGTTAAGATTTCTATTATAAGACTGTTTTCAGTTACTTAGAACGTTGCCTGTCTTTAGCAGTTTGGGCTGGAATTTTCCATGCTCGGTGACTGGCTCAGGCTGTATTTTCTGGGAAGTTTAAGATAAAATGGTTCTGCCATTTCTGAAAAAGAGATTTGGGAAAATTACATGTCCTGTATTTAAAAAATTCTTAAAATTGTTTCACTGAAAGCTGTAGCACATTGCTTTGGAACAATGAATTGAAATCTGCCAGGGGGATCAACCTGGTGTCAGGCATGTGCCTTTTACTGTCACTGTGAAAATTCACTCAAATTTGGCCAAGTTATGAGCCATGAAAAATCAAATTGCACATGCTCAGTTGAGGTTTGTGGGTGGCTATCCAAAGCTTTCATCTGCACTGAGAATGCTCAAATCTGTGAAGCTTCTATGTACCAACTGGACTAAGTTTGTATCCTACCCACAGTCATTGAATCTTCTCCATCCCAGGACTAAAGGTGCTGAGCAGGATTTACCCTGTTATTGCTGTTCCAGATTGCTATGGGCTTGGGCACCAGAACTGAGAGCAGGAAGGCTCTGTCTCCTGTGCTCTCAATGAACCCCCCTGCTGGCACCTAGACAGCCTGGAGGAGGAATCCTCATGACTTGAATGCAGAGAGGGTGAGGAGCTGGGGCAGGGGGAGGAGATTGCAGGGGCCAGAGGACAGCAAAGAGCGAAGAGTATAGGATTAGAGGGGATTGGTGGGTATATGAACTCACAGAGAAGGCATTAGAGCTAGGGGGTGGGGAGATTGGATAGGTGCAGAGGAGGAAGGAAGAGGGGGCCAGGGTGTGGGGAGATTGAACAGGCAGAGAAGAGGATAAGAGGGCAGAGAGCTGGGGTGGGAGTGGAGGTCGGATAAGAGCAGAAGGGGAGGGAGACAAGATCTGGGGAGTGGTTGAGGATGTTGAATAGGAGCAAAGGGGAAAGAGGACAGAAGACATGGTGGAGAAATGGATAGGAGCAGAGTGGAAGGAAGTTAGGAGATGCGTGTAGAGGAGTGGATAGGAGCAGAGGGAGATGAGCACATGAGGCAGAAGTGTCTATAATCACTAGAGAATACTCCCCTCCAGAGCCTGAAATCAAACCTAGGAGTTCTGAGTCTTCAGATTCCTCTAACATCAGCAAACAATCATGAAAGCCATTAAGAAAATGTCTCTCTCATTCTTTTCTGGTGTTTTGGGCTACAGAGTGGCTAACAACCTACTACTGCTACCAATTACTTCATTAGTTCAAGTGGCAGAGGTCAGTGCTACTGTAGTGCTTCGGAACCCTAGTCACGGACTAACCTGTCCCCCTCTCCCCATGCACTGGGTGCTGTACAAACACAGAACATATTCATTATTTCATACACAAGTTATTGGACTTAATATTCATTTATATAGTAGAGAACAATAATTTTTTCCACTGTAGAAATGTCTGGTGAAACTATATGGACTGTGTTATGCAGGAAATCAGATACGATTATCATAATGGACCCTTCTGGCCTTAAGTTCTATAAATTTCCAGTAGATCACTGAGTAACTTACTAGCCAGCCTTAAAGAAGAAAAGTTAGTTACAACTTTTGATTAAAAACCCTTGTCACAAGTATTGCTTGCAAATGATAACTGTTGAACTCTGCTACAATATTGAATACGAGTGGATTTTATGCTTTTTTCAGAACCAAGGAAAAACAGCTTTGTTTTTCCTTGTTTGTGATTGTCTAGGAGGATGCAAAGACCATGATTACCTCAGTACCTAAAAGCTGAATAACTTTGGCATGACAAAATTTGAATTTGTTCAATTTTTTGGCGTGCATACAATTTTTAGGATTTAATAATTACAAAAGGATTGTTGAAAGGACCTTTGCCAGGCCCAAAATAAACTGACTAGTAAAAGCTGTTCTGAAATCAGTTGTGGTCTCCAGCAAGGACTGATAATTAATTTGGGGGTTCTCAAACTGTGATGTGTAAAACACTTGGTGGTGGTGAGCTGCAGAGAATCATTAGCTTTCTGGGGCTCACTTTTTTCCCCTATTTCCAATTGATTAAATGCATTAAGAGAGCCAAAAAATGAATCAGCCTCTTCCCATTTATCATGTTTTCTGCATAGGCTATTGTAGTTGCCATTGTATTAAAAACAACAGGAAAAATATTTAAGTGATGAAAAAAGTCCCTTTTTCAACATACATTTCATATGCTAAATCTTTTTGTTAATTAAAGATTCTAAATAGGGCACACAACAATGTAATTGAGAAGCTTTTCAAATTCTTCTATTGATAGCTACCTCCAATCATGTATAATTATATACTCCCTCATGAAACACAGTCAATGATGTTAATTATTTTCCAAAATAAGAAATGCACCTCATCTTACCTCAAACATTTCTCTAATTAAACCAGTCAGAACAAAAAACCCCAACATAAAAGATTGAACATCAAGAACACAGTCTCTATCCAGTGGGACACAATGCTGAAGTTTTCATAGGTCACTGTTTACTTCCTTTCTGCATTGTGTTATCTGCTATCTCTGTGCAGAAAATGAAAGCTAAAGTGAGAGAGAGATCAGAATGCCACAAATATGCAGCATGTCTTATTCATATTTTATTTTAATTAGCCCATAAATATGGACAGTGTTTTCATTCCTTCTCCCTTACCTTTTTCCCTGAGTGAAAGCAGAGATCCCTTGTTCCCCTTTATTATGATGCAATAACATTGCCATGTCATTGATTATGACAAGCTGACTGTATGTTATGAAAAAAGACTTATTGTTAAAAATTACACCATAGTTTTACATTCTGGTCATTCTGCGTCTCTACACATCATTTGACAGGACAGAGAGCAGCTTAATTCTCCATGAGGGAGCTGCGCAGCATTTAGGACAGATTGTAGCCCCTTACGGTGGTGTTTAATGGAATAATCCCACTGACTTCATCTGGCCAAGGTGATTGCCATTAAGCTATCTTGAAAAAAATCAAACACTAAGGAGACTGCTTCAAATACTAAGATGGGTTTCCTATAAGGATCTGCAGGAGAGGAGTAGATCACGCTGAGGAATGGCTGGACCAGTAACTGGCCTTTGTAGGGCTAAGGAATGAAAAGTTGTTAAACACAAGAATGTAGACCATTGTCTCTGCTCTCAAGAGGGCCATTAACAGCTGCAGTGGCTGAGGTATACACCAGGAGATCACTCAGATCTTTCTTGAGAGCTGACATGAAAAAATCCAAAGTACACTGGTGCGAACAGGACAGGCAGTGACCAAAGGTGAAAGTAGGCCGGTACAGTAGAGTCTGGCTGGTACCCGACCAGCTTCCCCAGGCAGGGGTGGCTCTAGCTTTTTTGCTACTCAAGCATGGCAGGCAGGCTGCCTTTGACGGCATGCCTGCAGGAGGTCCCTGGTCCCACAGATTTGGCGGCTTGCCTGCGAGAGGTCCGCCAGTCCCGTGGCTTCGGCGTACTCGCCGCTGAATTGCTGTCGAATCCGCGAGACTGGCAGACCTCCCACAGGCAAGCCACCGAAGGCTGCTTGACTGCCGCCTTCGCAGGGACCAGCAGGGTGCCCCCCCGCAGCTTGCCGCCCCAGGCATGCGCTTGGAGCGCTGGTGCCTGGAGCCGCCGCTGTCCCCAGGCCGATGATTTAAGGGCCTGAGTTTCCCAGAAGCAGCTGGATCCCCAGGACCTTTAAATTGACACTAGAGCTCTGGTGCCAGAGCCCCTGAGAGGTGGCAGCAGCTCAGGCAGTGATTTAAAGGGCCCTTTAAATCACTGCTGGAGCCGCCGCTACCCTAGGGCCTCCGGCAGGAGGGCTCGGGCAGCGATTTAAATGGCCTGGGCCTCCGGTCGCTGCGGGGAGCCCATGGCCCTTTAAATTGCCGCTGGAGCTCCATTGCTGGAGCTCCAACAGTGATTTAAAGGGCCCAGGGCTCTGCTGTGGTAGTGGGGGCCGGGAGCCCCTGGCCCTCTAAATCAGGACCAGAGCCCCGCTGCCGCTACCCCAGGGATGTAGCAGCGAGGCTCGGATGGCGATTTAGAGAGCCCAGGGCGGTAGTGGCGGTCGGAGCACAGGGCCCTTTAAATCGCTGCAAGAGCCCTGGGTGTGGTAGCAGTGGCTGGGAGCCCCAGGCCTTTTAAATCACTCCCGGAGCTACCAGCTGCAGAGGCTGCTGGGAGCCCCAGGACTAGAGAGCCAATTAAAGGGCCTGGGGCTCCAGCTGCCGCTACCGCAGTGGAGCCCCAGGCCCTTTAAATCTCTGCCAGAGCCCTGAGTCCAGGGTAGCAGCAGCAGCTGGGAGTCCCTGGGGCTCTGCTGCAGTAGCTGGAGCTCTAGGCTGTTTAAATCGCCCCCTAGCACCAGGGCTCCCAGCAGCCTCTGCAGGTGATTTAAAAGGCCTAGGGCTCCCAGCCGCTGCTACCGCAGCTGAAGCCCTGGGTCTTTAAATCTTAAAGGCCTGGGAATTTAAAGGCCATACCTCTTCTGGTTGAGGCCCCGCCCTCTACTCTGGAGTGCTGGTAAATCCTTGAAATTACTTTCATCCTTGGTAGTAGGGTGCCCAGATGAGAAGACATGAAATATTGGGACACGGGGGAGGGGTGTGCTGATGGAGCAACAAACAAACAAAAAAACCCCAAACCCAAGAGCTGGCGGCAGAGAAAAAAACAAAAAAGGAAAAAAAACCCCGAAAAACCCCGCCAAGAGCCGCTGGAGCACAGGAAAAATTGGTGGGGGCTGAGAACCTACCGGCAGCTCCACGCCGCACCACACCAGCTCACCTTCGCTCTGCCTCCACCTCCCCTGAGCTGGCTGCTGCGTCCTGCTTCTCCCCCTCCTTCCAGTGCTTGCGCCACCATATAGCTGATTAGTGCAAGCCTGGGAAGGAGGAGTGAGGACGAATGCAATGTGCTTGGGAAAGAAGTGAGGCCAGGGCAGGGATTTGGGGAGGGATCCAATGGGGCAGAGAGGGGGTGGGGCTGGGGATGGAGATTTGGAGAGGGAGGGGCTGGGCAGGGCCAGGGTGGAGTTTGGGCGGAGGGGGCACGAGCAAAGGGGGCAAAATACAGGGACAATTCATGTCCCAACCGAACAAGTAAATATCGGAACATCTGGTCACCCTACCTGGCAGTGACGTTCCTGGAGTCACACAAAGCTGATCAGCTCCTCCAAATCCTACAGCAGTTTCCCGTACTTTTGCAAGCAGAGACTTGCTTTACCAATTCTACCATGTGTCTTTAAAGGTCTACACATCTTAGTTTATATATAGTTTGTGCTATCCTCCCCCAGTTAGTCGTTCGCACACATTCACTTTGGGAAATGGTAGCGCAAAACTTCATAATACATTATCCCCTTCATGCTTTGATGAGTAGTAAACAATTTTGAAATTTAAAGTATACTGTATTCTCACTGGCATCTGAGTTAGCTCCTATTACCGGGAAAGGGGCAATTCACAACTCAGAATTATTGTTTCAGACTCTCTGCAAACTCATTTTTAACTGAAACTAATAAATACAGTAATTCCTCACTTAAAGTTGTCACAGTTGCTTTGTCCACTGCTTGCAGGAAGAGCAGCCCGTTGCAGCTAGCTGGTGGGGGCTTGAAATCAGGGTGGACTGGCAGCCCCCACCATCAGCTCCCTGCACCCCTAAGTTCCCTGTGCAGCAGCCGCCCAGCAGGGTATCAACTGCCAACAGTTCAGCTGTCCCTCCTCCCACTGGCATGTGCTGCTCCTGCCCTCTGCCTTGGAGCTGCTCCCCAAGACTTCTGCTAGCTGTACGGGGGGGGAGAGGGAGGGGGGGAAGACGGGAGCTGTCAGGATGTCCCCCTTCCCCTTGCACCCTACTTACTCCATTTCCATAGAGCAGGGGGAGACATGACAGGGCTCAGGACAGAGGGAGCTTGCTGGCAGCAGCTGCGGTCTCAGAAGGCTGATCTAACTAACCAACTAAGCAGCGTACTTAAGAGTAGGGTCAGCGTACTTAAAGGGGAAATGTGCCTCTCCCTCTCTCATACATGGCGTGTCTCTCTGTCTGTGATGCTGTCTCCCCTCCCTCCATTCCTGCTGCCTTGCAGGGTGTGAGTTACCCTTGAGGGCTCAGCCAATTGTTAGTTCATCATTTAGCAGTAAGACATTCTCTGGAAAATATCCCAGCCTCTGACTACTCCACTTCAGCCAAGCTTCACAATCATCATCACAGTATACCAGTATTAAACTGTTTGTTTAAAACTTACAGAGAGAGAGCGAGAGAGAGAGAGAGAGAGAGAGTGTGTACACACACACACACACACACACTCTGTCTATATATATAGATAGATAGATAGATACATAGTCTTTTGTCTGGTGAAAAATTTTTCCCTGGAACCTAACCCCCTCATTTACATTAATTCTTATGGGGAAAATGGATTTGCTTAACATCGTTTCGCTTAAAGTCACATTTTTCAGGAACATAACTACGACGTTAAGTGACGAATTACTGTAGCATTCCAAGTAAAACCAGTAATTTTGGAGAGGACATACTGTATTCTTCATACGTTACGAACAAGTAGAGTCCCTGCTTTTAAGTCCATAAGTCAACACTACATTAGCTGCAGAGTTACAACAAGCATCTCCATAACTGGGTATGTATTGGCTTTCGATACAAAATATAAACACACATATGAGATTTAGTGTACAGATGCTGGGTGTTGTATGTGGCCTGTGATCTAGAGGAGATCAAACTAGATGACATGGTGTTCCCTTCTGGCCTGAAACTGTGTGACTTCATAACACTCTTTGAATGTTCAGAAATACACCAAGAAATCCATACTAAATATTAAAATTGTTTTACATCAAAAATACTTCTTTTAAAGACACATATTGTATCCAACAGTTACTAACACATACATAGAAAACATCAACTTGTAACAGTCCCACAGACTGTACCATTTCATTGGACAGCACAGTCCCAAGAAAGTACATTGTGAACACTATATTTTGCTTGTACAGGATTAATATGAATTTAGGTTGATATCCAACACTAAGAAACATTCCTTTATCATAAGAAGTGCCATCATTGCAGAGTGCTTTTTTTTCAGTATATTTTTTTATTAGGGATTCCTGCCATCATATCAATATACAAAACAATCAGGATATTGACAGAGAAATGTGAAATGCACCGTACAAAGATAAGGCTTGAGTTACAGGTACATTCCCCACCCCCGGTCTTTTGTATTTCTATGAAATAAACCCATTTTTTAATTCTTCCCAGAGTAGCATTCATAAATAAACGACAAACCACAAAATAGATTCCAAGTACATAACATTTTACCATATATCCAAGCACAGACAAATACACAATACTGTACCTACAAATTCTTCATAATCCAACTCTGTCATCATCAGCATTAAATACAAGATTGTTTCTACATGTGTGGATATGTATATGCCATACTGTGTGTGTTTGTATAATATGCACACAGTGTGTGTAATACACAAAGTTCCAGCCCTTTGAAGTCCCAAGTCTTACGCTGTAAAATGGTATGTTACAGGAACTCTGTTTCTCAGTGGAATTCAGTTTATAGATCAGAAAAGCTCCTGCATGGTGAGAGGAACTTTAAAGGCCAGGGCTGTATACACATACAGTAAAATGCGCACACACACAGAGTCTTGCATTTAATCCTATATATCTCCTCATTGCACTATCAATTCTCTGAGGTAATCTTTTCCTCATGCATTAACCATTTTCTGATAGAGTTAAATCAAACAAAACAAATGCTCCTGTTTCTGGAGCTCTATGACTTTACATAGACAAAACTACACGTTAGAACACAGCACCTGACTTTTTATAATTAAAGGACTTAATAAATAGGATCCAGCATGGAACCCTGCCCCTGTATTCTAGCAGGTTGACAGCTTTCATAAATGTCACCACCTAGAATCCATCAGATGACATCTTTTTTAGAAAACCATTTGTATGAATAATATCCTGTTAATGGCAAATGTCTACTTTAGTTCACTGTCAAAAGTTATATTAGGCTGGATAATTCTTGTTTAAGGGGAACAGATTGTTTAGCTGGACATTACGCAAGATGAAATACACACAAGACTAATAAATAGTGATTGCCATTGGGACCAAGCTAGTGACGAAAGACGAGTGAGAAGAGAGGGGACTAAATGGTTCTATGTAGTCTTTGTTCTTTGGGAAATGAGGAAACAACCCAAATGGTTACAATGGAGAAGAACAATTCCTAAGAGCTATGATTGTTTTATCCTTCTAGAGGGGTCAAAAAAACAAAAGGAGAAAACAAATTCTCCTGTTGGAAATTTCAAACTGATCATTTGCAAAGGTTTAGAGGAAACAGAATTGCAATTCCCCTTGTCAAGCATAAATGATTCTGAAGTATATGAATTACAGTTACTGTTACAACATGTATGTACAATATGATAAAGACTCAAATATATCTCTTATTTTAAAAAATTGGGGTGAAGTTGCAGCCAGTACATAGGCAAAACTTCCACTGGCTTTAATTCGAGTTTTATTTGTGTTATGGCTGAAGGATCACGCTAAATGCTTTTGATTTAAAAAAAAAAACAGTCCTCTATGATGATGCTCCAGTTTACAAAATACAGTTTCCTTTTTTCTGTAGCATTTGGATTGGGGTAGGGAAATCCCACTGATTTTTCTAAATGCTCACAAGGTTTTATGTATATTCTCTACACAATATTGGGAGCAAATCCTCAGCACATTAAAGTAATAATAAACCTCATTGACTGGAGTCCCATCAATAGGGAAATAGTATGAGTACAATGCCACACATACATGGTAAGACAATCAGCATGCACAGGAAATGACACATTAAATGATGAGTCTCTGGGATGTGTTTCACAGAATAGTGACAAAAGGAATAAAGAACCAAGATATTTCTCTTAAAAATATTTTGTCCTTTTATTATGATTCAGTAGAATATCTGCATGTCAACTGTACAATCTAATGCCTTGATTTTTAAAGTATTGTATACTTTTTATTCTCTAGCTATTTTAAAAAGTAGGTTACTTATCTACCAATATAGCTAGACATTTCTGATATTTACTATCTCTTCATCTTTCCATGTTATGTACAATAATCTACATTTAGTCCGAAGATCTATCACCTTCTGGCAAAACTTACTTGCACTGTCTTACAAAAACTTAGCACTGATTGAAGTGTAAGATGACAGGACACAGATGAAGGTGGATTATCATTTTCTCAATGATATTCACCACCTTTAGCTTTAGAACTGTGCCATTAAAAACTTACTTAAGGATTTTGTGCCATTTCATCTCCCCTCACCAGTCCCCCCAGCTCTTGAATAAACTTTCTGTATGTTCTACAAACTGTAGGCCATGTTTTATAGAGTTATAATAAACTCATTGCCCATCCAAAATATTTAAAAAACAAACCATTGGTAAAACATTAAAAAATCCCCTACATGCCCTTGTGCATTAATTTTACCAATCTGTACACTTAAACAACTTCAGAAGTCATCTTTTGCTAAAAATTTACCAAAATATTTTAAACACATAAAAATATAAAAAACAAAAAACAAAATCAAGAAACAAAAACCCAGCATAAACATTGCTTGTATAGGCATTGGTTAGAAAAGACTGTTACACCACTAAGGAGTATATTCAAAAACATTTCCTTCTCAGCTCTATCATCATTGAGATTCAGAATATCATAGCTTGTAATGGCAAATAATGAACCCTAGTACTATCCAGTCTTGTCTGATGCAACAGATGATCAGGAAGTCAATACTCAAATAAAAATAAGACCTCTTTTTGGTTATTTAAAGGCCACCAGATAAGCCTATAACTAAAGCAACTGTTTACGAAAAGCAAATGTTAGATCTTGAACAGTCTTTAATGGATTGAAAATGAAGATAGCTACCTGCTGATGGCCCAATGGGCATTACGAGAAGCTAATGCTAACTGAAATTTTGAATATAGCCCTTAGTTGTATCATATTTCTTTAACATTTAAGAGTTTCCCAGCGTGTCACGAATGAAGTTTATTTTGCAAGCCACCCACTGCCTAAGAGGACAGTAATATTCAATGTGAAATTGCTGAAACTCTGGCGTTTGACGGATTTCATGAAGAAAGGAGATATCAAGGTCCGACTCCAAGAGGACAAGGAGGAGTGGAAACACGAACAACAACAGTCCAAGGCCTACAAAAAGAAGCCTGGAGAAGCTCTTCACAAATGCGTTTACCTGCATGTTGCCCATCACAAAGTCATAACTGCACCTAAGCGCTCTACGGGCTTCTTTCAGCTCCTCTTCCTCAGCAACCAAAAACGCATTTTCATCCGCTTCCAGTTCTTCAAATGAATCTGTATCTTCTCTCTCATTCTCTGCTCTCGATGGGGTGTCAAAGAGCATGTCAATCTCATCATCAACTGGGGTGGGCTGCAAGCTGGCACTTGGGTTGTACACCAGTTCTGAGATGGTTAAAGGTTCCTCTTTGATCTTCTCTTCCTCTTCAGTGGTAAGATCTACACTCTCCTCAGCATCCTTAGCAGGGGAATTAGATATCATAGGTACAGAGATTTCATCTTCCTTAGGCAGCTGGATACCTAAAGAAGGGAGATAAAAGGACTCAGTTTCTGATGTCAGACAAATTCATTCTTTCAGTAGGATTCTGTATAAGAGACTGTACAAACGAAATGTACTTTCAGAACACAGTGGTGGAAGGAGGATTCCACGATCACTAGCTTATAACTTGATTACTGAAATCAGTAACCTTTTAGTACTGTATAGTTGTGGCTGGCATAGACTAATAGGACTTTCCCATTAAAATTCCACCTATTCTGCAGCAGAGGAGGAGTGTCTTTTACAGGAATTCAATCCTCTGAAACTTGAGACCTGATTACATTTTAATCTTAGCATATATAAATTAAGGCCATTATTTGTGGCTAACTGCAGCATATGGAAAGTGAAGGCGGTCATTTTCTACTAGAAGGCAAACTTCCAATAATCCAGCTCCTGTTTTTACTATACAAACAGGTGTTACTGGGATGCAGTTAGGAAAATGTAGCTCCAACCTTCATTTGAAATGAGAGACAAGAAAGTGATAGGATATCACCTAGAGGTTGGGAAATTTAATCACTGTCATTCAACCACAGTGTCATGACATCAGGATAGGTTATTATAAATTCTTGTCAAGAGGAAACCATGTGAAAGGAGAAGACGGACTACACAGTAGGAGATATGGATGGAAGTGAATAGACACCCTGGGTCCTGATAGGAATCTCTCTCTCCCATGTCTGTCTCCTTCCTTCCTTTTCCCTCACTCACCTACACTCCCTCCTTGTTAGCAGTCTCATCTCCCTCTCCTTGATACTTCCCTTTTCCAGCCCTCCTCCCTCACACTAAATCTTCCTTATTCTCACCAATCTGTCTTTCTTTTCCTTCTTGAGTTTTCCATCTCCCAATCCCCTGAAGTCTCTCCCTTCACTTTCTTCTTCTTCGCTCCTAACCCACTAGGTTTCCTCCAATATGCCACTACATTCTCTTTAGTTGGCACTGACAACAGCAAAGTGAAAATAATTTAAACATCCCAATTTGAAAAGTGCTCTGGCTGAGTCATGATTGCTATGAGTGCATCAAAAATTCCAGTGTTTTTAATCACTTCAGTCAACTGCTATTAGCAATGAGTAGCAGAATGGAGGAAGTGGGCAAGGGAAAGGAGGGGACTCAAACAAGGAGTGGGGATTTTGAAAGGAGACAATGGAGTTGTGATAGAACAATTTCAAATTTATTCCCACGTGTAACTACTATTAGCAGCTGTAGACGTTCTCCATCTTTAAAACGGAACAGTCCCCAAATAAAGATACATGGGTATGTGTGGTAATAATAAAATAAGTAACACTTCCACGTTATGGCGTATACCATGTGGCAAACTTTTAGAGCTGGATGCACGAAAGAAATTAGGCATGGTGATGCTGAGCCTGAGTTAGGTGCCTAGGCTCTCTATGCAATGAATGGGAACAGACAGATGCCTTAGAATGTGATTGACAAAAAGCCAGCATGCTAGATGGGGAGCCGCTAATGCTAGCCAGTGGGAGATACCAACAAGAATGTTGTGTGCTAAACCCCACCACTCTCACGGAAAGAGTCACCTAAATTCAAGCTACAGGGAGGCGCCTCTCTCTGCTTGCTGTTGTCAGCTGTGAACCCTCTCCTGGAGTTAGGCCCCTCTGCCATGTTAGCATGAAGAAGTGGTAGTGCCCACCTTTATAACTTTTAGCTCAGTGGTTAGAGCACTCACTTGGGATGTGGGAGATGCACGTTCAATTTGCCCCCCTCCATGAGCCTTTTGGACTGCTGCTGCACACTGAGCAAATGTTTTCAGAAACTATTCACAATGACTCCAAGAGAGGTAAGAGCTAATTTAGATCCCAGCATTTTGTATGTATAGCTGGGATCATTTTTTTTCCAATGTGCATTACTTTGCATTTATCAACGTTAATTTCATCTGCCATTTTGTTGCCCAGTCTCCCAGTTTTCTGAAATCCCTTGGTTAAGTCCAAAGCTGACTGAAAAGAGTTACAATTCTGAATAATTTTGTATCATCTGCAAACTTAGCCACCTCATTGTTTACCCCTTTTTCTGAAGCATTTATGAATATGTTAAACAGAAATGGTCCCAGTATGGATCTCTGGAGGACACTACTGTTTACCTCTCTCCACTGTGAAAACTGACCCATTTATTCCTAGCCTTTGTGTCCTATCTTTGAAGCAGTTACTGATTCATAAGAGGACCTTCCTTCTTATCCCATCACTGCTTACTCTGCATAAAAGCCTTTGATGTAGGATCTTGTGAAAGGCTTTCTGAAAGTCCAAGTATAGTGTATCAATTGGAGCTCCCTTGTCCACATGCTTATTAACACCCTCAAAGAATTCTAATAGATTGGTGAGGCATGATTTCCTTTTACAAAAGCCATGTTGACTCTTCCCCAACATATTGTGTTCATCTATGTATCTGATAATTCTGTTCTTTACTATAGTTTCAGCCAATTTGCCTGGCACTGAAATTAGGCTTACTGGGCTGTAATCGCCAGGACTGCATCTGGAGCCTTTAAAAATAAATAAATTAAAAAAAAAATCGGGGCTGTATTAGCTATCTGCTAATAGGTTACATACCACAGTTGTTAGTTCTCCAATTTCACATACAAATTCCTGCAGAACTCTTGGGTGAATACTATCTGGTCCTGGTGACTTGTTACTGTTTAATGTATCTATTTGTTCTAAAACCTGTTCTACTGACACCTCAAACTAGGACAGTTCCTTAGCTTTGTCACCTAAAAAGAATGGCTCAGGTGTGGGAATCTCTCTGATGTCCTCTGCAGTGAAGACAGATGCAAAGGATTCATTTAGTTCCTTTGCAATGGCCTTGTCTTCCTTGAGCACTCCTTTAACACATTGATAGTCACTGGTCCCACTGATTATTTGGCAGGATTCCTGCTTCTGATGTACTTAAAAACATTTTTTGCTGTTAGTTTGTGTGTCTTTTGCTAGTTGATATTCACATTCTTTTTTGGCCTGCTTAATTATACTTTTATACCTGGCTAACCAGAGTTTATGCTCCTTTCTATTTTCCTCACTAGGATTGGACTTACAATTTTTAAAGGATGTCTTTTGGCCTCTGAGTGCCCCTTTTACTCTGTTTAGCCATGGTTGCTTTTTTATTTTTTTGGTCCCTTTTTTTTTTTTTTAATTTTAAGTTCACATTTAGTTTGAGCCTGCATTACGGAGTTCTTAAATAGTTTCCAAGCAGTTTGCAGGCCTTTCACTCTTGTGAGTGTTCCTTTTAATTTCCGTTTAACTAGCTTCCTCATTTTTATGTAGTTCCTGTTTGAAGTTAAATGCTACTATTTTGAGTTTGTTTGGTTCTCCCTCCCCCGCACAACGATGTTAAATTTAACTATATTATGTTGCTATTACCGAGCAGTTCAGGCATATTCTCCTGTGGACAATATCCTGTGGTCCACTTAGGACTAAATCAAGAATTACCTCTCCCTTTTTGGGTTCCAGGACTAGCTGCTCCAAGAAGCAGTCATTAACGGTGGCTATAAATTTTATTTCTGCATCCCATCCTGAGGTGACATGTACCCAATCAATATGGGAGTCGCTGAAATCCCCCCATTACTGAGTTTTCTGTTTCTGTAGTCTCTCTAACCACCTTGAGCATTTCACAATCACCATCTCCATCCTAGTCATAAATACTTATATCGTCAATGAGAGAGAGAGAGAAAAATTAATTCCCCCATGCAAGTTAGACAGCTGAACACCTGGTTTGTGACTCGCTCTGGGGTTTAGGTGGGAAATAGGTGTCCAGATGCCTAGAGTGAGGTGGCAGTGTACATCCCCTGAGGCAGGAGCTTAGGTGCCTACAGGGTTCAGGGGGTGTGTGTGCTTTGCAATGGTCCTGAAACTAAAGTGGACTTAGACATCTAACTCCTTTTGTGCATCCAGGTTTTAGTGCTTTACAAATGATTGATAAAGCCTCACAACAACTCTGGGAGGTACACCGGAGCATCCATCTACAGAGGACAAAACCAACACAAAGAGATTAAATGACTTGCCCAAAGTAACTGCAGAACCTCCTGTCAGAGCTGTAATTAGAACCCTGATCAACTGACTCCCAGTTCTTTGCTTAAAGCAAAAGTCTAAATACCAATAGACACAAAGGCCCTAAACCACCACTGCAGTTTTAATAAGATACACAGGTGTAAAACGAGAGTAACACCATGGAGGTTCACAGCCAGATGCTACATGACAAGTGAGGTATAAATAAGAAGATGCATGGCCATTAATTACTGGATAATGAGAAATAAAATGAAACTGTGTTTCCAGTGCCACCTGTACTAGACCTGCAAAGTCTTTCAGTGTTAACAAAAGTGGTGATCAAAGAAGAACTCCGTTAAAGAACAACAGATATAAAACCAAATTTAAAATGAATACACACAAGCATTTGCTTAACCTCGTATAGGAAAGATATAAAACTCTAGGTTCTACCACAGAGATGTGTGACTCCTTTGTAACCATATGAAACAGGGCAGGAACTGAAAAACAATAATCCTAGTTAAAAAGACAGCCTCAGTACAGCAAGTGGTGTAGACAAGATAATTCTGAATAGGAGTTCACTATTTCAGTTTTAAAATATAGCGCATTATTACTTAAATTAACAATCATATTAAAAATGATTTGACTCACTTTTTGATGGTGGGGGGAGGTTAGTACACTTTTTTTTGTAGTAACATTGTAAAGCATCACTAAACCAGCTTATGGATACTGCTGGTGTTTCTGTTCTATTGCAGTTATAAGCTATATTTCTGCATACATTACGTTTTCTCTAGTTAAATAGCTAGCTAAAGAAGACCACTATCATTCCATTTATCTATGATCATTAAGCCACCACCCAACATGCACAGTCTATCAAGAACTGCTGCACCAGCCAGAGTGACCATGGCTGATGGCTTTACACCAGGCATCGATCATGTAGTGAAGTTTCCAGATTCAGTCAATCCTAGGTCATGAGCCTTGTCATTGATTTTTGACCATCTCAGCACAGACGTCCTTACACTGGTACGATAATTCTTTAGCAACTTTGTGCAGTCTGTATTTCTCATTCCACAACATTTTACATTACAATCTCCTGTTCTTACTTTTTTCAATGAGCTTGTTCTCCTTTTTACATCTTGGAACCACCACACAGTTCAGTGCAGGATCTACACGCTAAAATGTTTTTCAAAGAATATATTTCTGAGATCCTGAATGTCAAAGCCAACTTTTCAAACTTTCTTGCTTAAAGTAAGGCGCTTAACTCCATATTTAAGTACCTAATTAAGTGGCCCAATTTTCAGAAGTGCTCGACTTCCACTTAATCCAATGGGTGCAAAGGGTAAATCAGGACACTTATTTAGGTGCCTAAAATAGATTTAGGTGCCTAATTTTAGGCATCCAAGTTTGAACATCTTTGCCCTATGCCTTCTTCTACTTGTTTAGGCACAAGGTCACTAACACCTTCTTAATATAATTCCTACCACACAGGGGACAAGTGCAACTGCTCCAAAGCAAGGTCACTTTCATTTGTGCCTCTGAGCCATCTCCCCCACCCCATGGTGAATTCCAGTGTGCATAATATGCAGAGAGAACACATACAAGGAAGATCATATTAATGTGATTAACATTGTTCTCATCTCAGACATCTAGCAAACTTCTTTTGGCTTGCTGGTAACATACAGGAAGAAGGCAGTGGAGTAAATTCCTTCAGCTAATGATTTTCTGAAAGGTAGTATGAAGAGTTAAGACTTGAAAATGGAATGGCAGGTCCTAATTACACAGCACTATTATTTAGTTTGAGCTAATTATTTAGGAGCAAGGCTATGAAGGGGACCACTCATGAAAAAGCCAAACCAATTAGGGCTATCAATGTATGTTATCCACAGTCATTCATTAATATGGTACTTAATACATACATTATCCTCAACTTCAGCAAAGGAAAAATAGTGCATTCACATGTTGACAGTGGGCAGCAGATTTTTCAGAAGGTCAAACAGGAATTCTGAATGAAACAGGTACAGCATAATCCAATGCTGCATGTCATGAGTAAATGTACTATATTGAGTTTTCACCATAAATATAAGCTTCAGCAGTTATCACCTGTAAATGTGTGATTATGGCTAGAAAAGTGATCTTGTAAACATGTCAGTGTTCTACATTTACTCTCCGTATCAAGTGCCCTTAGTTTGCAAGCCAAAAGGGGGCTATATTTTCCACTATCTTGCATATCATGCTGTCCTTTATAGTAGTGTAAAAGCCTATCAAATCAGAACAGTAGTGTTATACACCTGCTTGAGACAGATGTAAATTACTGCAGGTGGTGTCTGGCAATGAAGAATACAGGCCAGTGTTTCTAACTGCCAGTGCTGCAAGGTCAATCTGAAAAATAAAGAACTAAAACAATTTCTTCTCTTCTTTCCTTCATACTCAACACTTACTAAAACATTTGTGAAATCAAGGATTTCTTGCATTGTCCACTTATTGCAAGTTAAATTTACAGTCCTACTAAAGTATACTAGTATATATTCTGGGGCTCATTACAGTTTGACAGTCATAAATGCCATGCCATTATGGCAGAACATGATTAAAAATGTTGAGATTTTATAAAATTACAGGAGAACACTGTCAAGACACTGCAATGCAAACTTTATGACATTCTGCCACAACAAATTTTCCAGCAGAATTTACATCATCTTAGAAGTTGGCCCCTTTGTTAGTGTTTGAATACATTTCAAGAGCATTTGAACTAAAGGTTAACTAAATGATGAGCCCCTGTTAAAAGAAAATCCCTAAGACTTTGAGATGCTGGTGAAAGAGAGATGAAACCCCCCCCAAAGTAATCTTGGAGACAATTATTTAATTTAGTCTCTGTCACATCTGGGAATCTTTTGCACTTACTTGTGTATGAACCTTATTCTGTCTTCAACTCTATTCAGTCAGGGAGGATACATTATTAAAGTTTTGAGAGGTTTTACAGGTCACTGCTTTTTCAATACTAGTTAAGGTGGGTTTTTTTTTTTTTTTTTACTGTTAGTACTTGGACTAAAATAAAAATATCTCTGGGTTGAATATTAAATTACATTCTGAAAGTAGTGATTCTTTCATTCATGCTTTGTCTACTTTATAGGCACTTATATTCCATAGATAAAGATCCTTTTATACATGTTATTGGCATCAGACCACTTCAAAATGGCATCTCTTATCTGCTATATTATATATCTATACCAAAGGTTTGCAACATTTTGGGGCAACTGTACCAGTTTTACAGAATAAAATCTTACTGTACCAGCCAGGACTCAATTCCTCCCTTCAGCTATGTACACTATACTTCAAAACAAGCTGGGATGGCACTAAACCTCATTTCCACAACTGCAGATTAAAACATGAACAGTTGCATAAGAGGCAGGCAGACACTACAGCAGTAGTAAACTGTGCACCAGGACCGAGCTGGTCCCCCGATATAACTTTCACCAGCTATTAATGGCCTAAAACCATCAGCTGAAGATTAAGTAGGGTCTAGAGGAGCCCTAGCTCCATTATATTTCCAGCTAATATAGATTCCTTATAGTGGCCCAGAAAAATGTAGTTCATCTTAGTGAAACTTCTGCTTTAGGTGACTGGATATAGTGCACAGCTTTACATACCAAGTGAAAAAAAAAATTTTTGTAGGTGGGCGGGTGGTTTGTTTGTTTTTGCCTGTAGCAAAAAATTACATGAGGAGGAATGTTAGGACTGACAATACGCTCAAAAGTCAAACTAAATAATCAAGCAGAAATTTCAAAATGACACAAGTAAAACAATTAAAACTGAGATAAAGCAGGTTCTTCCCCCCACCCCTTTTCTTCATCCTGCAAGTTTTTAGATAGGAAGGGAGATAAATCCTCTGCACTAATAATGTACACCCAAGAAAGTATGAGCTACGAGTAACAACATCCACTCAAATATTGACTAACGTAGAAGTACAGTGCATTTACGTGTTATGTTCAGTAAGAATAAAATTCATCTGTGCAAGCCCACCACAGCACTTAAGCCTCAGAGCAATACTGTGCAGAAATAGTGAACACAATTATCATGCAGCGGGGTACCTTCACAATCCTGTGTGGTGGAGTTGTCTGGCTTGCTTAGATCATAGTGAAGAGTGGCAGCATGGATGAACTGGGTGATTACTGGGATCCCTTAACTCAAACTTCCTTTACAATTGGTTGGAGTAGCATAGCAGCCGCGTGGGAACTCCACCACTGCCTCTGTGTTGTGGTCTCAGGGTTGAAAGTAAGTGGATTTCATCTCAGGCCTGCATTAATGTTGTACCTGGAGTTTATGTGCACTCTGGCTTTATGCAAGTGAAATGAATTTTACTCTAAATAAGAGCTCAATCTTTCATATCAACCTCGCATAATTAGCCAGCTGCCTGCTTTCCTGCTGGTAATTCCAGTTTGTTTTAATTGTACTATAAAGCTAACTGAAATACCATTGCAGTTGCCAACTCTCAAGGTATTTTTGTGAATGCTGAGAGTGTGTGATATTAAAACCAGGCTCTTACAGAAGTGCAAGCAGGCCAAGATTTCTGCCTGAATTGTAACAGATGCTGCAGTTCTCACTGCAACCACTGGAGGCTGCTGGAGGCTTTGGACAGAGGCCCAGTTCTCTGCTTTCTGTGTCCCACAGAGACAACTTTTTGCTCTACTGATAATGCTGCTGCCTGTGCCCATCAGGCAACCAAAGAAGCAGAGAGTTGTATTTGGGTCTGCAGAGACAGTTCTGACCCATCCTCCCCCTCTGTCCAGCATTAAGTGGGGTGAAGGAAGCAAAGCAGAGCAAGCCATAGAAAAGTGATCCCAGGAGTATGTTTCCCCTCCCCAGCCTCTAGGGATCCAGCTCCTGCCTAGCTGCCCTGTCCCAGAACTGGGCATAGGCCGGGGGAGAAGGGGAGGCGAGAGCTGGGCAGGAGAGCCAGGGCAGTGTCCTGGGAAGAGGTACATAGCATAGGATAGAGCGTGAGCTTGGCAGGACCAGCATTCAGGGAGTTGGGATGACTGGAGCAGGGGGCTGTCTCCAGCATTAGAAGTTGGACAGGAGTAGTGCCCTGTAGAAGTAGAAAGAGCAAGACAGGATGCTGAAAAGAGCAAAGCACAGAGGTGGGGGCAAAGATCAGTGCCTGGGGAAGGGACATATGGGACACCATCTATCAGAAGTAAAAGGGAGGAAGGTCCCAAATTTCTGTGTGCCTTTTTTGAGCATTTTAGGATGAAATTCCTGAAACACACTCATAAAACAAGACACTTTCCACCAAAGTGTTCAAAAACCAGAAAACACACCCAAAATCATCAAGTTTGTCTTTTTTAAACATGATTTTTAAGTCAATCCAAGTATTTTGGGAGATTTTTCCTCAAGATTTTTGTGAGGCTGCAGTGCTGTAGCCTCAATATCAATAGGTTCCCTAGCAAAGGCTGTTTTCACGTTGAGTTCATGCGTTCACTTGTATTCACAGAAAGCATGACAGCAAGGGTGCAAAACCAGGCAAACACACTTTTCTCCTGGCCTGGTATGGAGTAGAGGTCCCACAGCAGCACCTCCTGCCCTGCAGGGCTGGGTCCAGCTCATCTCTCCGGATGTTGCGACCTGACACACAGGGTCACAGCACCACTGAGTTTTGGCCTAGCCAGTCCAAACCTGAGTGGTGTTGTGATCCCATGCATTAGGTTGCAACACCACTCATTCATATTTGGCCCAGCTACCTCCTGTCATGACAGAAGGGCAGCCAGGCCAAACCTGAGTGGTGCTGTGATCCTGGGCACTAGGTTGCAATGCCCAAGTGAAGAGCCAGGCCCAGCACTGCAGCACAGGCGCCACCATGCAAGGTTGGCTCATTTGCAAGCCCCTCAAACTTCCCCTCTGCACCAGGGCAAGATTAGGTTTGCAGTGCTGGGGCAGATGGTGCTGCTGCAGGTGGTCAGTGCCCCTGTGGCAGTTTAATATAATGCAGCCCTTGCATCAGGAGGCCACATCCACCCTGTTTCCACTTTTCTCTTTTAATTGATACAGAGATTTTGTCCAAGTTTATCAATAAGGATTAAAGCCATACAAAGTAGTATTGTTTTCAATCCACATGAACAGAAACTAGTTTATATCCCAAGGTCCAGATTAATCGCTGCACTTGCCATAGGTCCAGCAGGAGAGGTGATTTGCACATACCCAGAGACTGCGTAGGCCTCTGGTGGAGTGTAACACCACCCAGGCCATTCTCTCCCCCTGCCATCTGCCCTGGAAGGCCCCCAGTGCTGGGGCATCCTGTTGGGAAAGATGAAGGTGGGGGCACACCACAAAAGCCCTGCTGCACTGGGGGGTCTTATGATTCCTTTGCACCCACTACAGCAGCACCAAGGCATGGGGTGATGCAGTGAATTCTCTTGGAAATTTAGGTTTTGGTCAAAGAAAGAAGGGTTTTAAAAAACTTAATATTAATAGAGATGTCATTTAAAAGAAAATTAGACAAAAACACGTTGTTCTAAGTGCATGAAAACCAAAAAATTAAACTGTCTGAAAAGAAAGTGAAACTGACCAGTCAATTTATATAGCCCTGGCTGACTGAAGTGCAATAAGTAAACAAACAGTATCCCAAAAATTGATATTATATAAAACTGCACGTGATTCTGACTACATCTCTTTTATGTTTAAAATTATTTACTTCTGTCCTGATATACATTTACTTGTCCTGATATACATTAATATCAAGCCCATTATTTTCCAACTGCACCCAATTAATACATTGAAGAAAACCTTCAGTTATTGCAAAATAAGAAATCCAAAACGCATTGGGCTCAATTACATGAAAAAAAATGGCATGGATTGGCAGTTCAACCTGGTTAGTTGTAATTAGTGAAATGTCAGAGATAAGCTAAGAACAGTCATCATTGTACTTCAGCTACCATTCAAAAGGTCCCTAACTACTCTTTTCAGGACTGTTTTGTTCTTTCAAAACTTATCATTGGTTTATACCTTTTTTCTTTCCTGAAAGGCTGCAGGAGTAAAGTTCCACTTGCTAGCAAAAATGAGTAATTCACACTTAAATATACAGCATGTTAAATAATTTATCCAGTGGATCTCATTCATCTTTTGATCTTATCCTTTTTTCAGCTCTCAGTAGTTCCTCCTTCTCTCTACCCCATTAAAAGTAGTATTCTGTTAATAATAATAATATATTTTGCTTCCCACAAAATGATCTATTTTTAGTATGACAAACTACAAAGAAAATCTGGATACCAGACTTCTGTGAAAAGAGTCCTAAAAGCAGCTGAGTATATTAGAATGAAACTTACCAGCACTTCTAGCTGTGATCCTTGACCCATGCCTCAGCAAGCGAATACACACATCTTTGCTACAGTGGTTAACCATACGCAAATGAATACTTTTCCTGGTTTGGATTTTTACCAGACATTTCACCATACTGACTATTATATTTTCTATCACAGCCTTGTCAAACCACCACCCATACTGGCTCTGACCTTTCATTAAGTTTCCACTGTGTTGTAAAGGACTAAAGCCAGTTGTTCTGAATGAATCAAATGACAGGCTTCTAACATGGCCAATAAAAATATCCCATTAGGGAACAGAAAGGGAGGTTATTTTTAAACATTTCCAACTGTCTCATAATGTACAATGCAATATCTTCAATAGCTTCTTTCTCACTTGGCAGTTGCTAATAAAGCAGCTGAATTACACACACAAATATAAAAATATGTAATGCACTAAAACATAGCAAGATGAAACAACAGGCCATAAAAAAAACACAAAGTATCTGGGCAAAATGACACTATGATCCATATTTTTTTTTTTAAAAATCAATTCAGCCAACAGAGTTGCATAATCAGTGTTATCTGTGGGTGCATTTGTAATTATCAAGGGATAGATCCCTAGCCCCTGCATGGGACTTAAGCTGCTCTCACCAGGAAGCTGAATATTCCTCCTGCATGGGGAGGAAGGTTATAAAGGTATTCTACATTTCAAGGTTTGGGACTTAGATTCCTCAGCTAAGGTCAAAGTCTGTCCTGGCCTGTGCCCTGGAATAAGTGGGAGAACAGAAAAGTGCAACTGGAAAAGTGCATCTCCCTTTAGAGATGTGCTCCAGTTCTCAATTGTGGACAAAACCAGAGGATGTTCATATCCATCAGAAAGGTGTTTTTCCAGAAACCACATTGCATTCATTGGTTAGCAAAGGATATGCTGGGTCACTAAACAGACTTAATCCATGTGTGTTTACAGTGCATAACTATTTCCAACTGGAAAATGGAACAAAACAGCATACATAGTGCCATCCTGACAGTTGTACTGGCAGTCCTTGCTGGTGCCAATGAAGCCACATGGGGAAGGAATGGAGCATCTCGGCCCTGTAACACTCATCCTGGATGTTCAAACACTTGTGGTGCTGCCAAACCCTCCATATCAGAGGCTCTTGCTCTCTCTGAACCATATAGGAGAATGAATTGTCCCCACACATTGTCCTGTGGATGTTTGATTCATCCCCACTTGTTTGTCTTATGCAAGACATCTGTTTTAACTCAGCCAGATATTACTGCATCTGCATTTTAGCAAAGCATTGTTATATATAAACATACACTTGGGCTCCATATAAGAAAGACTGTCCCCAGTGCTAGGATTCCTTTTTCTGCTCCACAAAGTAACTATGTGGAACAAAGACTGCCACTGCTACTTTCAATGCACCCACATTCCTTTTCATGAGCAAATTCTTTGTGGGGAGGAGAGAGGACCAAGTGACCCCTTCTCTGTTTTGCCCCATTTTGTCACCTCTTCAGAAGTGACATTCCTATGTGATTCTATCAAATTCCACCATCATCCCCCTTGTAGCAATTATTAGGATATAAAATGAAAATCCTGGCTACCAAGTAGTGCAGCAGCTGTACTATTTATAGATTTACAAAATCAAGTAGAGCCTGTTAAATAAATCACAACTGTGTTCTTAACTCTAGGGAAACCTGACTTAGTGAGCAAACATCCCTTGGCCAGGACTGTGAATTATATTTAAGGCCAATCAATATACTTATGCAAAAAAATAACCCATATTGGGTTACTCTGAATCAGCCTGTTGACTGTGTCTAAGAATTTGTGCTGAAACATTTCGTCAAATCATATAGCTGAGTCAGTGACACTTTTGCTTTAAACTTGACACTCAGCAAGTAGGGAAGAGATTCCACCTCTAAGAAGAGAGAATAGACAATAAGTTTCCTGATGCTGGCAATGAATGCTGTGTAATGTTCAAAAAACATATTCAGCAAGCGATTTTCCAGACAGCGAATGATGTCTCTCCTGTAGTCTGGCCTTTTTGTGCTCCTCTAGTTGCACAAAGGGCCCAGAAAGCTACTAACTCCAGAATCAGGGAGCCACCACCAATTATTCTGACACTCTCTAACCCTCTCCCTTCCCCCAATGTGCACCTAGCAAACAATCGATGTCCTGTAGCTGAGATTCTAGCCCACTGTTGGAAACTGCTAGAAAAGCCCTCTTGTTGGCTGCATTTAGATCTGATTTAAGCTGTCTTCAAAGCAAGGGGGTTATAACTTCTCTTTAAGTAGACTGGTTTGGTTTAAAAAAACAGAGGAAAATCTATGACTTCCAAGACCAATATTCCCTAATATGCAAACTGTGGTTAGGATACATAAGCTTATTACAAATGAGCCTAACACACCACTGAAAAGAAAATGAAAGGAGTATGCAATCAACCCTCCAGATACTACTCTTGGGCACTTAAAAAAGCAAAAAACCTCTAACACTAATAATTCTAACAAGTACTATGGTGCTGGGTTGCATAGGTTTGTACAGGGATCCCCTGAATCAGATACCAGCATAATAGTTCACCAGAGTGTGGCATGTGAGGTCTCTACTGAGAGCCAGTAGCCCACAGGTCATCATTGCAAAATGTACATATGGATAATATTTAAGAAGTTACATATTGTTGACCAGTCATCCTGCATGCATTTATACTGAAAATTATGTTTTTAAGGTCTGGGAGGTCACCAGTGGTGATGTATTGGAAATGTTTCGTTCAGGCAGGAAGTAATTATCTCCGTCTGGCCATTTGTGTATTGTATGCCTCAAAACGCATGCCTAGTTGCATACTGAGCCAGGTGCAAATTAGAGATTCAGAAATCTACAAGAACAGACAACAAGCAGGGGCTGTCCTCTTTTGAATAAAGGCAAAGGGTTTGGTCTAGTATATTTAGAGTAGAAAGAGACATTTTTAATCCTTCAACCATGAGGCAAACTGACAGCATGCTTATCTCACGAAAGGAGGGTCCCAGGCCAGCCTGTCTATAATGTGCTTCAAGCACGTTAGGTGAGCAATACATTACAAGACATGAGAATATCCTGTTAATTAAGTCTAGGCTCTAAAATGCATGTCATGATTTTATTTTATATGTCTACATTTGTTTCCAGTTCTTCTACTTGCTATTACTTTAATTCTGTGCTTTGTTAAAGAAATTTATACTGGATTTCACTATAGACATATGTAAGTGCTGTGTGTTAAGCAGAACAGTGGTCTGAGGTGAAAGAGCTGTAAGCAGAGCTGTACCGTTTGTTTAGAAACAGAGGATCTGTGAATACTGCGAGTGCCCAGTGGACCAATGCCTGGACACTCCAGGAGATGCTCAGAGAGTTCTGGGGTTGGGATGTGCCAATTGCTACCTGTAGAGTGACTGCCGGGCCTGCAAGGCTAGAGAGGAGAGCCTGTGTTGCCAGTGCAGCTGGGGAGCTGACCCAAAGCAGGCACAAAATTTCTTCACATGAAGAGCAGGTGGTAGCGAGGTGCCTCACAACCCTCGCTATCCCGGGAAACGTAACAATATGATGTTCAAACAAATGTGGAGAATATCTTAAAGGTCAGAATTCACAATTGTGTTCTGAGGGAATCCTGGCACAGCTGCTAATTGCCTCTGAAGGATATTAATCTGTATATTTCTGTAGGTTTTTCAGAGGGAATGTGGGGAAACATTTGTTATTTTTGCATTGAAAAAACAATTTATGCTTCCAGAACTGGATGTTTCTGTCATGGGTGGTTAAACCTACAGTTTTGTTTGATGTGAAGTTAGAGGAGTGTAAATTTGAATAACTCACGAAAAACAAATTATGCATTCTATTACACATAGATCCACTAGGGGACTTCAGAAAGAAATGTTCAAGATTCAGTACCAAGATAAGAAAAGGCAGACACTATGGCCTGGTCTACATTGGGGGGGTGGGATCAATCTAAGATACACAACTTCAGCTACGAGAATAGCATAGCTGAAGTCAACGCATTTTAGATTGAATTAAAATTACTTACTTTGCATCCTCGTGGTGCTAGATTGACGGCCGTGGCTCCCCTGTCGACTTTGCTTCCGCCTCTCACACTGCTGGAGTTTAGGAGTCGACGGGAGGGCAATCGGGGATCGATTTATCACGTCTACACTATACACGATAAATCGATCCGTGATAGATCGATTGCTATCTGCCGATGCAGCGGGTAGTGTAGATGTATCCTTCAAGTCACACATTATGGACTTTGCTCCACTAATGAGATAAAGATCTCACCATTCAAAAATAATTGAGTAATTAGCAAAAAAAATAAAATTATAGGTAAATTGAGTAAAAGATGCCTATTATGTTTACAGGGGTTTACAAGAAAATTAGAAAAGCTGCCTCCAATCTGTCACAATCTCAAAATGGAATTATTTAATTTTAGGAAGCCATGGAGCCTTGTGATGCCCTGCTGCCTGCTAGACCCTGTTTTGTACAGCAGGTATAATCAGCACTCAGAAGTACTATTCTGCTAATTTTAAGATCAAAGGCAGTTTGTTTCCACAATGCAAAATATTTAACATTTTTCTCACCATCTGATATACAGTAATCTGTGCTGTACTTTATATTCAACTGGAATGATTTTAAGAATGCAAATGCATAATTGTACATATGTTCAATAGGTGAAGTGCAGTTCTAACCTGAAGTAACGATTTAGAAATAATTTTTTTAAAAATAAGTGTGTGATATAGCTCTGCTCTGTGCACTGAAAAAAGAAAAGTGAACTAGGTTAGAAATAGTACAGAATCCTTGCTGCACAAAAAGATCTTTCTGAACTTTAAAGATTACATTAAACCCTCATACTAAAGGCCACAGACTGTTATTTTGTTTTTTTATTAATCTGTTTTAAAACATCAAAATCGTTATGCAAAAGTGGCCAAATATTTAAAGTTGCGAGCCTAAGTTGTATGCATAAAATTTCCATGTACCTGCTGCATGCATGAAGTTTGTATTTTGACATACAAACTTGGATTGGCAAATGTAAAATGAGTAACAACTGTAAGTACCTGAGTGTGTGTGTAGCTACATATATGGGTGTGCAAGTGCATGTTTCAAGTGTAACAGCAACAAAGAGAATTACAGGTCAAGTATTCCTTCTGCACAGGTTTCTCACTCAAAGACTGAGCTGCTTGAGGGGATTTGTCAAAATAAAGTAAAGCAATAACACTGCAACAGACAATGCACAAGTCTAGGCCAATGCCCAACGTTACTAAGTATAAATGTATATCCAACTGTATTCCCCGTATATAGCTATCTTTTAATTAGACAGGTAAAAGTACATACAGAGGGCAGGATAAGATATCTCCAAACACAAAAAGAGGCACATACACAGAGCCTCTCAGTCCCAGAGGATATATCCTCAGAAAAAATATATCCCGAATGTGGCCAACTCAAATAGAACAAAGGTAAAGAAGTACAGAACTCTATGTGGAGGAAGAGCTTGGGGAAGCTGACTTTGGGAATTAGTTCTGCAGTGCCAAGAATCAGAAGGCCTCTTTCCTGGAGCCAAATCTCAACACTAAGGCATGGTAAAAGTGTGCAGAGAGATTCATGCATTAATTTTCAATTGAAAAAGACTTAAAGCTAACAATTAACTGATGCTAACAATTAAAGCCACTCTGTTTCAGACTGTTTGACATATGATCCACAGACCTCCTTAGGTCAGAGGAGTAATTAATGCAATGTCTTAAAATAGTCCCTTAGTCATTCAGACATGGATTTTATAAACAGTGCCTACTGAATAAGTGTTGATTAAAACAAAAAGTTGGGTGGACTTCCTAAAGTCTTAGTCTACTCCAAATAAAGTAAGAAGGATCTTTGGATATCGAGCTTGTGGAAAAGGACCTCAAGAGGATGGGCATGAGAGTAAGAAAATGTTCAAAAGTGGCAGACTGAAGTGGAGATCCATCACCAACTTTAGAATGAATTTAGGGTGAGACTAGAGCATCATCCTTTTCTTTGTAAAACTTGGCATAAGGTAGAAGGTCACTAAAAAGACTCAAACTTGCTCACTCAGCGAGCTAAAGTCACTGCTACCAGCAGAATAACCTTCCATGTAAGAAATGTGAGCTCACATGTATCAAGTGGCTTAAATGGCACTTCTCAGTTTGTCAGAACCACATTCATATCCCATGACTCAGGGGGCTTTTTAATGGGGAGGTTCAAATGTGTCAAGCCCTGCTTTAACCTGGTGACTAAGAGATCCAGAGACACTGGTCTACTTTTGCTACTTCCTGACAGGCAAAATAACAGCTAAATAAACGCAAAGAATTAGGCTTTATTACAGACACAGGAACACAGAGAGCAACCTAGCAGGTTTTGTAGGGATACTGTGCTGGGGTTCACTTTGGTCCAGCAGGGCTAGAGAGCAGGACATGGTTCAACAGTCTCATAATGTTGGGACAGTCCTGCCAGGCAATCTGAGGGGCTGGTGGCCGAGTTAGAGTCCACTGTCCCCTGGTGCTTCCTGGGTTCCTCCAGTGTCTGGGGGCATAGAGGCAAGTAGGGGAACCTGGGCCCTCCCTTTCCACCAGTCCCAACCCAGGTCTCAATGGGAAAAAGGTTAAAAAAGTCTCAGTCCTCGCTTGCTGGTACAAAAGACCACCCTCCACTGGGCCACTGCCTACTTCCTGTTCTCTTTTCAGTTTGTGGCATGGTCTCAGCACTCGTTTTCCCTCCCCGTTTCAGTAATTCAGGCGGTCAGTTAGGCCTTCCAGCTCAGGGTCCAGTTGCTCTCCCTTCTCAGGAAGAACAGGGGTAGAAAGAGGACCCAGGCCATTGGCCTCCCAGTTGGGTCTTACTCACAGTCCAGATCCTTCCCTGGTAGATCCCTCTGTTCCAGAAGCTAAAGCCTGGCTGCCTTCCTGCAGCAGTCTCAGAGTCCCCTTTTAAGCAGGTCCTCTCCTTTTACGCATGCGCTGCTGCTACTGCTGAGGGATGGGGCCTTCTTGGTCTAAAAGTGCTCCACAATTCTCTTAGCCTCAGTTTGGGTCTGTAAACCCCATCACAGGCACCTGAAGAGATCCACATGTGTCCATTTGCCCACTCTGAAAACCTTTCCTAGGGGCTCAATACAGGGACTCAACTCAGGCTTCTGCTTCAAGGATAAATTCTTTGAAGTACTGCAAATCAGCTTATTGTATGGACAGGAGTTTGAGGAGTACCTCTAGAAATGTCCTTAATTACTCCTCTCAGAGTTTGATAACTCTGGATGACATCTCCAAACATATCTGACACTCACACCTCTAATACTCATCTCCATAGAGAGGTCACGCTCATCTGCGAGGGACATTTTTTACCTACATTAATGCCAGGGAGAACAACATTCTAGAAATAAAACATACAACAAAACAAGACTCTGGATCCATGCTGAGATCTGTACAAATCTAAAAGCGCTTTAGGCAGCGTCAGTATGGATCAGGGGATTGATCAATCTGGAAAGCCTGGAACATGACAAGTACTAATTACTTTTCTTCAGAAAAAAACTCCAAAGCTGGCACTTTTTTTTTGTGCAAAGTTCCTAACACACTGGAGTCTTGAGAATGCTGATTACTAAGGCTTTGTCTATGATACCACTTTTGTTGGTAAAAACTTCTGTCAGTCAGAGATGTGAAAAAACCACACATCCCTGAGGACGTAAGTTTCACTGGCAGAAGTGCTAGTGTGGACAGTGCTATGTCAGCAGGAGAGGCTTTCCTGCCAACAGCTAATGCCGCTTGTTGGGGGTGATTTAATTATGCCAGCAGGAGAGCATTACACAGGAGACATTACCGCAGCACAGCTGTAGCAGTACAACTGTGCCACTGTGAGGTCCTTAGGGTAGTCATAGCCTAAGAAATGCACAAAAGTGCTACATAACTTGGGACAAAAGGCTTGCAGTGTTAAGGCTACGATGCTAAAGTATTAAAAAAGGTGCTCTGAGGATATCAATGAAGCTTACCAGATCAGCCCAGAGGCAGTAGGTGGTCATGGATTCTGAAAAGAATTCTACTTCTATGACCACCAAGCCAATAGTGCAGAAGAACAGACAGACCAGCAAAAACTGAAAATTTATTGAAGCAAATATACCTGAGATGCTGTCAGTGTAAGCGCCTGACTCCTGCAGAGAGCTCTTGCCCTGACCACAGTTGAGAAAGAACCTGTTAGAAGGTTCTAGGAAATGAGACAGCAGAAGTTGGAGTGTGACTGGGAGGATGTGAAAGGTTTAGTTGTCTCGTGTTTATTCCCACGGCTTCAGAGAATGAAAACTCAGTTAAGGGAGTTCTGCCCTGTCTTGCAATGGGAGCGGGAGACTCAACAGTAAGAATCCTGAGAGGACAGTATCTTTAAAGAAAAATATTTTCTATTAACTGTAAATAGAAAGACATTAACCTTCATTTCTATCATATCACCAGGGAAACTGTCCTGATAATTACAGCCATCTCACAGAACATTTTGTAAACATATCTACTTGTTTCTCCAGGGTTTTGTATTCCTCTCTCTCTCTGCAAAGTCTGACAAGATGATTCAGGTTGCTCAGCAATATAAAGAACAACAGGCACCTGTTACTAGCCTGAAAAATCCAGGAGTACTGTCATTTTAAAAACTTTCGTGGGGCTGGGGAGGACATAATTAAGGTATAATGTTGAAATGTGATTGTGGCCTGCCCGGGACACACTGGGACAGGCTGAGTGCGAGAGGTGCTGACAACGTGCCTCTCAAGGCAGACTAGGCCAGATTTTAAACCTGTCTTCCCTAAACTGTGAATGTGACCTAGTAGTTTTGTTAAAATATTTTAATGGTATGAAGACAAAGATGTAGAGCTTCAGAAAAGAGTGTTTCCCACTCTCCCTCTTTCCAGAACCATTGCTTTTAATTATCGCTGCTAACCACTTGGACTGTGTCTGTGTCTACATGAATCAGCACTCTGTCCAGTGGCTCTCACTCACTTCTTGTTGCAATGCACTGATTGAGAATGATCTTCTGAATGCTCAAGACACATGGGAGTGCAAGATCTAGGACACCTGGTACAGAAAGGGGCAATGAGGTCCTTGCCAACATAAAAACTTAAAGTATTAGAGATACATTTCCATCTCAATTCTGTTACTCATAGGCAGAGTTGTGTCATGTTCCCTGAAGTTATTCTAGTCAGTGCGACTAAGTATGAAGAATATTATCTTCATACTTGTAGCTCTTCCAGCACTGGTCTGGTAAACCATCCACAAGAAAAATAAACGGTTACCTACCTTTCATAACTGTTGTTCTTCAAGATGTGTTGCTCATGTCCATTCGATTCTAGGTGTGCACCGCTGGAGATTTTTGCCTTAGTGGTATCTGTAGGGTCAGCTGTGGCGCCCTCTTAAGTGCTGCACCCATGTGCCAGTATATTACGCACCACTGACCCTACGGCCTGTCAGTTCCTTCTTGCCAGCAACTCCAACAGAGGGGCAAGAGGGCCGGTAATAGAATGGACACGAGCAACACATCTCAAAGAACAATAGTTACGAAAGGTAGGTAACTGTTTTTTCTTCTTTGAGTGCTTGCTCATATGGTTTCCATTCTAGGTGACTCACAAGCAGTATCCCTGGAGCTGGGCTCAGAGTTCATGGTCTTGCGGCTTGCAACACTGCTCTACCAAAGCCAGCACTATCTGGGCTTTCTGGGTAATGAGACGTAAACGTGTGGATAGACAACCAGGTAGTGGCCCTACAGATATCTTGAATCGGCACCTGGGCCAGGTAGGCTGCTGACAAAGCCTGAGCCCTAGTCAAATGGACAGTCACGGTTGCTGGTGGAGGCACTTGTGATGAGTTCCCCCTGGGGTACCACCTGGAACTGGGGTACCGCTGAGCCCGTGACCCACCAGCCTGGGCTCCCTCTCACACTGTACTGCTGTGGAAAGCTTCAAAGCCTTCCAGCCTGCATTTTCACCAGCATTCATATATGTAGGGACACACCGAGCTGCAGTTACACGCAGGCCCTTGTCAAATCTGGTCAGTATACGGGTTTAATACCTGGCCTGCCTCTCCCTCAATGTGAAAAGAACAATGCATATTTTTGGTTACCAAGCAGAGATTTGCCCCAAGCACTCCTGTCAAAGCTTACTAGTTTAGATTAAAACATACAATAAGTTTATCAACTACAAAAGAATAGGTTTTAAGTGATTATAAGTGAGAGCAAACAGATCAAAGCAGATTACCTAGTAAATAAACAAACCCACAAACTGAGTTGGCAGGATTTCATACATAGCCTAGAAATCCCTCTAGCCTGGTACCACTGCTTCCCACAGTTCAGTCCTTATTCCTCAGGTACTTCCAGGTGCGTTGTTGTAGGGAGAGCGAGGTAACATCACGTTGTCATTTCCCCCTTTTATATTCTTTTCCCACTTGCTGGAAATCTCTTTTGCTGTGACCTGTGTCAAACAGTTCCCATTGTGTACTGCTATCTCTGAGAGGTTTCTATTGTATACAGTTTCTGGGGTAATCCTTGTGCTTGTGTGCATTTCCTCAATAAGCCATTAACATTGTTTGGCCTTTTTACTGTTGTACCTGAAAGGTTGCTTGCGTGTGTTTTCAACCTCACAACATGTTTCAGTAACACATACATACCCAAATTTCATAACTTCACATACAATGATAACACATACAATCCAACAAGCTATTAAATGTCTAGCAGATCAAGACTTTTAGAATGATATACCTTGTGAGGTACGTTGTCCAAAACATATTCTAATTACATGACAGTGGTGAATACTGGGGTGCCAGGGTGTCACAGCAACTTCACCAGATCATAGCAGTAATGGATGCAGGCCATGATCCAGGATGAAATCCTCTAAGCAGACACTGGGTGACCTTTCATCCTGTCCGCTACCACAACGAACTGCTGAGTTGACTTGCGAAATGGCTTAGTCCTGTCGATGTAGAAGGCAAGTGCCCTCCTGGTGTCTAGGTTGTGCAATTTGCGCTCATCTTCCTATTTATGAGGCTTTGGAAAGAAGACTGTCAAAACCGTTAAGTATATGTCCACAGCTAGATCTTGTTCTTATAGAACACTGTATACCACAGGGCCTGCTGTTCTTTAAAATTGTCCAGAGGGCTGGCACGAGAGGATGATGACAGGGTCACCAGGATAGGCCCCAGGACATCATCCCCTGCGGAGTAAGAGGGTATCAGGCTGGGCATTCACTCCTCTACCCCAGCCTCCGAGTGTGCCTTGATCACCGAGCTCAGTGCCGGTAGTTGCTGCCCTGAGATGGCAGCTGAGGAATGGACTGACTGAAGCATTGGCATGACAGGCATGCCCCATGTGCTTGAATAGGGCCATTGCACCGGCCACTGGCTTTGCTGCCACAACGACATTGCAGAGGTCAACACAGCCTCAGGTGCCTAATCACGCAGGTGGTGTCACAGTGAACGGCTGAATTCTTTTTCCATACTGGAGGAATCACCTTTCAGGGACCACAGACGGGCAGAAGCAGCTTGTGTCTGATGGCTAACCATCGCCACGGGAGACCAGTGCCTCAAGGAGGAGGACTGGTGTCAGGGGATAGGTATCGCAACAGAGACCACTCTCGCTGTCTGGGAGACAGGGATCTGTGCCGAGGAAACAGCCGGTGGGAGGATGATCGGTGCTGGTGATATGGTGACCGATGCCTTCCTCTAGGTGACCTGTGTCAAGAGGGTGAAGACCATGAGCACGGTGCCAGCGATCTAGGACATCTCGCAGAAGACAGAGACATGGGGCATGGAGACGGAGAGTGCTGTCTTATCTCTGAAGATTGGCATCCTTCACCCGCCCTCTGGGGGGTCTTTATGGATGGCTTTCCCTCACCAGGAGCCTTTGCTGTGTTCTGTGACACACGCAGTGCTGGTGGCACTGGCAGAGGCCTCTGCTCTCTGGGCGCCAGGAGAGCCTGGGAAGGCATCAGCCCTGCCAGCAGTCAGGGTCCCCTACCACTCCTGGAGTTGATGATGGATTCCCTCAGGGGACTTGGGGACCCCATGGGAGGGGCATCCTCATGTGGCACCGGTGTGGGGCGTCAGCCCGAATTGGGTCCTTTGCCCTTCATGCTCAGTGCCAGGGAGTTGCTCTTCTTCGACTTCTTCTTAGGTACCAGCAATGGGGAGCAGTGCCGAGTGGAGCCCAGTGCCAGGGGTGCGCTGTGCACCAAAGCTGAGATGCTAGGGGCAGTCTCCGGCTGGGAAGGCTCGGACGCCGGGCAGAGAGCAGCCTCCATGAGGTCGTCCCTCAAATGGACGTCTCATTCTTTCTGAGTTCTGGGACAAAAGGTCTGCCTTAAATAAAGAAATGTGTATTTGATTCTCTTTCTGAGTTCTGCGACAGAAGGTCTTACAGATGCGACACTTGTCCTTCACATGATTCCCCAAGCACTTGAGGCTGCTATGTGGGTCACTAACAAGCATAGGACTGTTACAGTCAGAGCAGGGCTCAAAACCTGGAGAGCGGGGTATGCCCCATCTCCAGCAAAGTCCCCGCTGGGATTTTCTCTCTAACTACACTACTTAACAACTACTGTACTTACTAATTAACTACTGTAAACAAACTATTTAAAAGGCCGTAAGGCTCGAAGACTGAAGTAGAAGAACTGCTAACCCTTGCAAGGAAAGGGAAAGGTGCTCTGACTAACCATCACGGGCAGTAAGGAGGAATTGAGAGGGCGCAGAGCTGGCAGTGCCTAATATACCAACGCATGAGCGCAGCACTCAAGAGAGTCCCACAGCCAACCCTAAGGATACTGCTAAGGCAAAAATCTATGATGGATGCGCACATGGGCATGCACACCTAGAATGGAATCGACATGAGAAAGCACTCGAAGAAGAATATAATTTTGAAACTTTGGGGCTTAAGATAAAGCAACCAGTTCTGCATCTGGGTGTTCAAACTGGCAACAAGTCATCTCAACCTGATATCTGGGTGATTACTTGCAAATTTAAGTGCCCACATGACGAACCAGGCACCAAAATTTGAAAATTTGGATTTGTCTGGCTGTAAACAGAAATTCCTTTTTATTATTCACTTTGAAAACTCCTCTAACTGACAGAACAGTAATTTTTGATGCCATCACCAAAGTCTTATTGGCTTTGCCTGCACTGCAATGGACTGCCATGACCTCTTGTCCAGTCAGAACACCCTTCCTTCTGTACTATTCATGCTTTTGCCTCGGGGAAAATTAGCAATACCACACAGCATTACTGAACAACTTGTGTATTTATGGAAGAGAATTTCATTTTACAGACAAGTCTACACAATGTGCTTAGATTTTTAGGAATGACATTAGATATGTTAGAATGATTGAGATTTATTTTTAGTCCCTACATTCTGTTTGTTTTCCCTTCTGAAACAATTCTCCTAAGCACAAACAGACAGGTTTGAAGTTGTTCAAAATTCCATACAGAAGGTTTCCTGTGCTGGAGTTCACTTTGATATCTTTGTTACCTAGCAACTTTCAAATAATTGGCATGAAATCTACCTCATTGTAATGTAATTTAGTTTAATACTTCTCATAGGACTTGGCCAACTTGTGAATTAATCTCTCAGGCAATTTTAGGAAGCAAAGTGATATTTTCAAGGAGCTTCTTAAAATGGTAACAAGAAACCACCAAGCCACTGCATACTAAGCAATTCATTCAGCTACCACATAAGGTTAATTGAAATTCAGAGACAAGCAAGAGATGCTAGGCTAACAGGTGAAATATTGGGAGTGCTAACACTGGTCTGGGAGTCAAGAAACTTCGCTTCTACTGCTGGCTCTGCTACCAGTTAACCATGTGAATGCAGACAAGTAATTTAACTGCTCTGGGACTCTGTGTAAAGCAACTATTAATGTTTACCCTGTTCGTAAAAGTGACACAAGCAACTCTGTAGTCACACCCTTCACACTATTGTAATAATCTTTGTACAAAATATGCCTTGTAAGGTATCATTTGAAAACTAATAACTCATTGATAATTAATATTCTTGTATGATATAAGCACACCGTGCGTATTAAGAGTTATGAATATATGCTAGAATTATGACTAAAGTGTGTTTAAAGCATGCATGCAGGAAGAGTTGGTAAATAGGTCTGCCTTAGACAAAGGAATGTGTATTTGATTCTCTGACCACCCCAGTCTTCAGACAAAGACAATGAAAGTCCATTTTTACATATTAAGTAAATTTAGCTATTAAGCTAACAAGTGGAGGAAGAAAGAGCATGGAGCTTCCTTCTCCACCAGAGAACATAAGAACGGCCATACTGGATCAGACCAAAAGTCCATCTAGCCCAGTATCTTGTCTTTCAACAGTGGCCAATGCCAGGTACTCTCGGGGGAATGAACAGAATAGGTAATCAAGTGATCCATCTCCTGTCACCCATTCCATACTTCTGGCAAACAGAGGCTAGGGACACCATCTCTGCCCATCCTGGCTAATAGCCACTGTCGGATCTATCCTCCATGAATTTATCTAGTTCTTTCTGAACCCTGTTATAGTCTTGGCCTTCACAACATCCTCTGGCAAAGAGTTCCACAGGTTAACAGTGCATTATGTGAAGAAATACTTCCTTTTGTTTTTTTTAAACCTACTGCCTATTGATTTCATTTACTGACCTCTAGTTCTTTGTTATCAGAAGGAGTAAATAACACTTCCTTATTTACTTTCTTCACACCAGTCACGATTTTATAGACCAGCAGTTCTCAAACTGTGGGCCAGGACCCCAAAGTGGATCACAGCCCATTTTAATGGGGTCACCAGGGCCAGCATTAGACTTGCTGGGACCCAGGGCCGAAGCCTAAACTCCACCCCCACCTGGGGTGGCGGGGCTCAGGCTGCAGCCCCCTCTCCCTCCACCCGAGGCAGTGGGACTCGGTCTCCACCTCCTCCTGGGGTCATGTAGTAACTTTGTTGTCAGAAGGGGGTCATGGTGCAATGAACTTGAGAACTCCTGTTATAGACCTCTATCATATTCCCCCTTAGTCACCTCTTTTCCAAGTTGAAAAATCCCAATCTTGCCTCATGAGGTTGCCTTCCTCACAGCTTAAATGAACTTTATTTGAGGGGTAACTCTCAGAAGAATCCATTTAAAAGGTTTACAAGTTTATAAAGATGGGAGGGCTGAACCTCAAGTGAACTGAATGACCTGAATATATACAATATTAAATCAAATATGATTATATACAATATTACTGTATTATAAAAAAGTGTATTGAGTGAGGTCTTTTTTGAAAGCTGATAGCACACTTAATTAATATCATTATGAAATGCTATTAACACTATATAAGGATATATGGATAATTTATTATATTATTTATTAAAGTATGTGGCCAAACAGGGAGAAACAGGTTCCCTGCCAGACAGGAGAGAAGGCAGCTATTTACCTGTCTCCTATGTAAATTACGCATGATGGAATCAAAACAAGAGAAGCCCCATTTACACAGAAATCAGCAAAGGACTGGGAAGTTCACAAGAATGGAAGAAAAGCATGAGGCCATCCTGACTCTTGAAAAGAAGTCATTGAATTTTGGAAGATCTAAGAAAAAAGATGGAAGCCATCTTTTGCCTCCATCACCAGATAGGAACAAGGGAGTGGAGTTCACATAAGCTGTGAAAGATGGATCCTTCAATCTGGGGAGGTGGGGATCAGGTCTAAAGTGTCTGGAAACTGAATATAGTTGAGAAACTTGCTTAGGCAAAGATCTTTCACCTAGAAAGACAAGGTAAGACCTTGCCTTGTACTTATGTGGAAGGTCCTCACTGAGAGAAAGTAAGCCATGGCTGGAAGAAAGGAAGATTGATGAGAGAAACCATCTTGAACAGTCCATAATTTGCTAGATTAAGGTTTAGACTTTTAGATGCATGTTTTCACTTGTATGTGCTTGCAACCCTTTCTAACTTTATTCCTCTGACTTGGCATCACTTAACCTATGTCCTGTTAATACACTTGTTTTATTTTAACTATAAACTAATTCAGTGTGGGTATAAAAGGAAGAGAGTGTATTTACCCCAGTTAATACGATGTGATGTACCTGTGTGTCTTTAGAGGAACAAACTAACATTATTATTTCTCTGAGTCGTCCAGCCCTCTCGTGGACATCACAGAGCATACGGTTTGGGGAAAACTGAGGACTGGGAGTGTGGTGGGAGTGTGGCTGGATGTAACCACGGCTAGTTGTGTAAGGATGCTGAGGTTACAGCCACTGAACCAGAGCTGTCTAGCACACAGACACTTCAGAGTGTGACCTGTATGCTTGCAGGCTAGTTGTGAACATCCCAGGCTGGGAGCCACACCAGCAAAGCATTGAGAGGCATCCAAGTTGCAGGGGAAGTGGTGACACCTCCCCTCACTGGACTGGATCGCACCCCAAACGCCATAACAAAGGCATTAAGATCTATGGAGGAAAATACTATACAAGTGCTAAGTATTATTACTAGCAGTCATAGTAATTTAATTATGCTTATGGTACCTCCTAGGAGACAATACATAGACAAACATTTGCATTAGTTCTTACAACTTTAAATCTAAAGTAACTATATCAATATCTAATTGAAAGTCAAGGTGGCTACTGAACTGTACATGTTATTCATTTGAAGTCTATCAACATTATCCAGTGAGCACTACCCTTGACAGTTTTCAAAATTGGATTTCACTACTGCACACTTTTCATCTTAGCCAATAGTAAATTCAGAAATTCAGCTGCTCCAGCCATATATACTTCTGCAGCTAGGAAACCCTACAGAAAGGACATTAGCTGATTTTGCCAAAAAAGAAGAAGAAGCTGTATTTCTTTCTTTTTTTTTTTTTTTACAAGTAACAAGGTGTAATTATTCTGTAATTGTGGTAACTGTCTTCTGGTAACACAGTATTTGGTGGTTATCTGATAACCAGATAACGAAGTCACCATAAATACAAACCTTTCAAAGCTGTAGCTAACAAGTCATTTATTGTAAATTAACACTAATTACATAGTTATCTACAGTAATGGGTGAATGACCAGATGTTTATCTAAGTACCCAAACATTCAAATGCTTAGCCAAACATCATCCAACCACTTTGGATGAAATCCTGACCTCACTGAAGTAAAAGGCAAAATTCCCTTTGACATCAATAGAGCCAGGATTTCACTTTTTGGGTCTGTAAAAGGAAGGTAGAACTCTTATGAAAACAGACACGCTTGTGAGATTTCTAGTACTTCCTGCTGCAGCAAGATGAAATCACAAATTATTTGATCTCCAGGCCAATGAAATCAAATTCTCGGTGAAATACCATTGGCTTTCCATATTTCTATTGAATCTACACGGGGAATTTTTAGGTAGAAAGAATGTAATTATTTATGTTGAAATTAAGCCAAGATGTTGAGATTCATACCTCTACTTTTAAAAACCATGCTATGGGATCTTTAATGAACACATCATCTGAGAGTTAGGTGCAGAATGTGGGCAAAAAGCAGTGAATAAGCAAACACGTAGACATCCTCTTTATATAAAGAATATACTCAAACGTTCAAAGAGTCCTCAGAACAATGTAGACGAGTCAATGGAGTTGCATTAGGAGAGAATTTGGGCTGGTATTCTTCTTCACTATGTCCTTAAATTCTAAGTAGTTTTACTGTGCAATCTCAAATAGCTGCTGCATTCCATCACAGAGTTCGCTGCATGTCATTATTTAGTGGAATGATCCCCATACTTCTTACCTATTTTGCAGGTATGTTGTGAGGCTTTCTGTGTTTGTTTTTTGAGTGCCTTTCACCTGAGGATCTCAAAATGGTTATCCCCATTAATTCCTCACCAAGATAATTATTCTTAAGTCATTCTACTGAATGGAGCTTTCACACCAGACAGTGCTCAGAATTAGTAATAATTTTTCAATACAATGCACAGAGGAGTTAATGGTGTAATTCCTAGTGGTAACTGTACAGCTATTTTCACACTTACTAAGTTGATATTGCACCTTTTAGTTAATCTTTCCATGTGTACAGGAATGTTTTAACAACAGTTTATGTCAGTTATGATTTCGAGTATGAACCAGTCAGATAATTGACTCACCTTCATCTAAAGGAACCTCTTCTTCCTCACTTGGCGAAGGGAGGAGGGGCTGCAGTGGTTCCATATTAATTATGAGTTGTTTATTCAAGGAATGAGAGCTACGACTCTGAGGAATGCTGGTTCTAAAAGCAAAGATAAACAGCATCTGTTTGTTCCCAAGAAATCATTACAAATACATACAACTGCCTTTGCCCTTGTCTCAAAATAATTTTGCATAAGTTATAATGGGCCTTCCCCTCCCCCCAAGGGGAACATGCAACTTACAGTGAATATCCTTTGACTCTTCCCCTATCTATTAGGTCACACCCTTGGCTGAATGGTGGCTCTGCATCTGAAGTGCTGCAGAGGGGCCAGTAGTGGCTTTGCAGTAGGGGAGCTTCCTGCTTCATTTAGCCTCACATCTTCTCATTTTATACTGCATTTCAACTTTACTGCTCCACTCCATGCTGCACAGCAGTGAGGAGAATATGGCCTGTTAGAGAGAGAATGCTAATCATTTTGCTGGAGAACCATGCTCCACTGTCTTTGGGACTGGGTCAAGAATAAACCATGAGTGGTTCTGTCACGCTTATCACTGCATGAAGAACAGCTTTCACTTTAGACACTGCCTCTAAAACATGCCTTCAGGTCCTCAATCTGTTTTTATTAGTTTATTATTAGCAGCTCTTTGGTGCAATGGGTCAGCCATGAGTAATCCAAGTTCTCCTACATGTCTGGTGGATGTAATCGCAACTAAAAATGCAGTTCTCCTTGATAGATGTAGGAGGGAGCATGTTGGTAGCAGCTCAAGTGGTTGCTGTATCAAGCATGTGAGAACCAAGTGCAGAGTTGAGTGGGTGATTGAATGTCCAGGTATAGGTTCTGGAGGCTCTTGAGGAACCACTTTGTGATGGGATCGGCAAAGATAGTAGTGTGTCTGGTCTTATGGTAAAAGACCATAATTGCTGCTAGATGTACTTTATGGAGCTAAAGGAGAGTCCAGATAGCCTAATATTAGTGAAAGAGGTGCGGAAGCAGGAGCAGTTTGTCTGATGGAGCATCAGTGAGTGAACCTAGTCCATTTATGGAGTTAGGTGGTATGTGTGGCTTGCATTCTGCTATGTAACAGTGCTATTTGTACCTGTTTAGAGCAATCTAGTTTCTCATTAGAGAACCACTGAGGAGCCATGCTTCGAGGTGTAGCATCATTATGTTGGGGTGATGTAGTTGACCCCTGGATTGTGATAATAGGTTTGGAAGGGTAGGGGGGAGCAGAATCGGCAGGGAAATAGACATACCCGTTACAAATGGGTGCCACACCTGTCTGGGCCACTTAGAGGCTATTAGTATGATCCTGGTCCTCTCACTCGTATTTTTTGTAATACTCTGTGAAGACATGGTATTACACACAGTCCAGAGGAATGTGTGTAATAAATTGTCCTTCCATTTGATTATGAATATGTCTCCCATCAAGTCCTTTTCAAGGCCTGCTCTGTAACAGAATTCCAGGCATTTCTTGTTGGTCGCAGTTGCATAAAGATCCAGTTGCGGGTAGCCTAATATTTTGAATATGTTGTGTACGATGGTATCATTTCTCTCTTATTTGTGATTTAGGGGGAAAAAAAGATCTGCGGAGCTTGTCCACAGTGGTATTTAGTGAACTGGGTAGGTAGGAGGCTGAAATTTGGATTTGTATTAGAGACACCAATTGCAAAAAGTTTCATAGCCTCGGTGCAGAACAAGTCGGATCAAGCTCCCCCTTGTCTGTTTATATAAAACATGCAGGCAATGTTTTGGTTCTTGGGAGAAACTGGAGGCAAGAGGTCATCCAACCCTGTAGGCACCACATGTAGAAGTGTGCATTCTTGACCACAAAAGTGCAAGAGACCATATGGCCAAGAAGTGCAGACAGTCACGGATAGTGACCTGCGGGCTGTTCTGCAATTTGGTGACCAGATTCTTTATAGTGTTGAATTTGTCAAATGGGAAAGATGCGAGTCCGGTTATGGAATCGATGTGAGCGCCTATGAACTCCAATCGTTGAGCAGAAGTTAATGTGGATTTGTTTTTGTTTATTTGTAGGCAAAGACCCTGCCAGCAGTCGATGGTCATCTGAATGGCCTGGATGGCCTCCTCAAGAGTCTGCGCTTTGAGCAGGCAATCATCCAGGTAAGGAAAAATTATCATTCCTTTATTCCTTAGGTGCACTGTTGCCACTGCAGGAATCTTGGAGAAGATGCAAGGTGCTGTTGAGAGGCCAAAAGGGCAGAACCCTGTATTGGCAATGATTTGAGCTCATAACAAATCTGAGAAAAAACGCCTATGGGCGGGGTGTATAGTTACCTAAAAATAAAAATCTTGCAGGTCAACGGCTGAAAACCACTCTCCCTGTTCCAGTGCTGGAATTATAGCTGTGAGGGTAATCATTTTGAATTTTTGCTTTCTGATGAACTTGTTGAGTTGTCTGAGTTTGAGAATGCATTGCCATCTCCCATTTTTCTTTTCGGTCAGTAAAGTCTTTTCTGGGAGTAAAACCCTTTTCCCCTGTGCTGATCGGGCATCATCTCCACTGCTCCTATTTGTAGAAGATGTCACACCTCTTGGTTGAGAAAGTGATCGTGGAGGGGTCCCTGAAGAGGGATGGGGCGGGTGGTATGGACAGAAAGGGGATGGAATAGCCCAACTGGGAGGACCTCTATGGCCAACCTGTCTGTAGTGATGGCTCCCCAGTTGTGGTAGAATGGGAGCAAACAGTGGCCAAAAGGTTGGATGGGAAGCATAAGCGCTGGAGTGGTTGGAAGGTCTTCTATACCCTCAACCAAGGCTTCAAATCTGCTTATTAGGTGGAGGGGGCTAGGACGGTGTCGATAGCATGAAGTAGCGGGATTGATGCCTAGGTCCCTGGCCTTGTTGCTGCTGGTGGTCATATGGCCTCTGGTGTTGTGCGTAGGCCGCGTATCTTGAAGGAGGTTGAAGGTTGTAAGATGTTGGTCAGCTCATGCTGAGTCTCCGACACCTCCAGAGTGATCTTGAGCTCATTAGCCACTCTTCTGTGGTCCTGAAAATGAGTACAATCATCTCCTGTCGTTGGGGGTGGAAGTATAATAGCCTCGTCTGGTGAGGAGGATGAATTATTATTTGGAGAGGTGTCAGGTGTCCCCTCTTCTGCATGCACCACAGCAGGTTGCTCCTGTCCGTCCATTGCAGAAGTGTGCACGGGTTCAGAAGCACATCAGGTGTCACCTCTTCGTGGGCTGTGTTGGTTATTGTGGTGCTTGCTGTAGAACCCCCACAGGCTCCAGTAATGTCATTGTCCAGGGAAGGGCCTGGGTGGTCCCATCCATGGGTGTCCATACCAGGGTGGTAAGTCTCTGGAATATGAGGACCTTGAGCTCCTTGGTCCCATGCTAGCAGGAGTCTGAGGGGAGGAATGGTGTGGTGAAAAAACTCCCTCAACTTCATCACCCTCATTACTAGAAAAGCGAGAGGGAATAGGGGATAGCTTTTGGCGCCATGCCAACAGTTCCAGTGAGAGATAGGTACCAAGTAATGGGTGTTGGCGAGACTAGCAAATCACTCAAATGAATAAACTGTGGTGTCAAGGTAGAAGAAGTCGGAATACTGCCCTGGGTGCAGCAGCAGTGCCATAGGGTTGGCCAGTGCAGACTGGTGAGGTACCGTACGCATATGCATAGGTGGTTGAGATACAGCAACCATACCTATGTGTGGCACAGGCAGCCTCAGCTGAGTTGGCACTGAGTCCTCTGCAGTGGCGTATTAGAAGAAGCAGGCAACTTTAAGCCCACAGCCTAGGCACTGGAACGGTGTGTACCGGCAGCAGCCAGGGTATAGACAGTGCTGGAAGTGCCCAGAATATCTTATGTGCTGAGCCGTGGAGCAGTCAACCCCGAAGACACAGACCTGCTCTGAGACCGTTTGGAGGCCGGCTGGTCAATGGGAAGCGATTAAGCTCACTCTTTTGTTGTTGTTTTTTAATCCTTTGTTGACTTAGGCAGGCTTTGTCTTGAGTAGGACTCCTGACCTGGGTCTCAGGCAGGTGTCGGGGACTTCTCCATTAGAATTAACTGAGCCTTAGGTCTCTGTCCGTTTATGTCCTGGCCTTCAGCTTACTGCAGTGGGCACATCTGGGGGGGATGTGGGACTCCCTCAAACAATGAACACACTGAGAATGGCCATCAGAGATAGAGATGGCCTCTGTGCATGTTGTCCATCTCTTAAAACCTGGCAAGCCAGGCATAATATAAACTGTCTAACTGACAGAAAAAAACTGGGAAGTGGGGAGGGGGGGAGTTAAGAGAATAAGGAGAGAGAGGAAATAAAACTTATCTGACTAAAATAGTAGATAAACTGTATAAATAACTAACTGTGTAAATGCAAAAATCCTTGAGCAAGACTGCTGAGCTCCGTCTCAGGCCGGGGACAACAGAGAAAGAACCGAGGAGCCTGGGCCACACACACACACACACACACACACACACACACACTTGAGGCACCGTCAGCCTGTGAGGCAGGCACCACGTGTGGACGGCCCATGCAGGTACTGCTGTAAAAATCTCCAGGCAAAGGCACAGGGATGCACCAACACCTGGAGTGGAGCACCCACAAGGACAGCTCTCAAAGAAGAATGGAGTGGTGCTTTCAAGAGGATATTTTGGGTTGTTGTGATAATTGGGCCCATATATTTACTGCAGTTGTGCATTAACTATAAGAAGTGAGTGAAAGTTCATAAGATGTCACAGTAACTTATAACAACAAATGTTGATGGGAAAAATACAAAAGGGAGACAGATGGAATTAGTCCATGCAAAAAAGTCTACTGATATAAATCAAGGACTGTGTTCAGATCATGCTTGTTAAACAAGAAAAGTGTGGAACCAGAAATCAGTGAACCAAAATTATTGTGTCAAAAACAGGTATTATTGGTGGACAAAATAATGAGGAGTTAGGCTATTCCACCAATCACTTTCTTGGTCCTTAAACAGGACTTTCAGGAAAAAAACTGGCTACTGGAGAGGGCTTCACCATCCTAGCTGCTATCCCCACTGTCTCCTGCGACCCAAGACCTTCTTTGTCCTAATCCTGAGAGATGTCCTGACCAGACTGAGCCAGAGAGAGAGGAACCCAGATGACATCACCACTTCAAATGTTTCCAGCTGAATCTCAACCACCACCTGGGATCAAACAGGATCAGACATAGGCACCGGCTTCCTATGAGTTCCGGGGGGTGCTCAACCACCTGCTTCACCCCAGGTCCTGCCCCTTCCCTCATGCCCTTACCCATCCCACCTGTTCCCACCCCAAGCCATGCCTCCACCCCACCCCTTCTCTCAAGTCCCTCACCCCGCCTTTTCCAGCCCCGCCTCTTCCCACCCAGTTCCACCCTCTCCCAAGCATGCCCCATCCCCACTTCTCCCCTTTCCTCCCAGCGCCTTCTGCATGCTGTGAAACAGCTGATTGTGGTGGGCAGGAGGCACTGGGATGGAGGGGGAGGAGTTGATTGGCAGGGCTGCCAGTAGGCAGGAAGTGTCGGAGGGTAGATGGGGAAGCTGGCTGCCAGTGGGTGCTAAGCCCCTGCTAATTTTTTCCCTGGAGCACCCATGGAGTCAGTGCCTGTGATCAGACGTTAGCAACAGCAACAGCTCCAGGCCGCCTCAACTAACTTCCCTTTTCCCCAAAAAGGACAGTCATTACCATTTCATCTACCATACTATCTAAGAGACTTCAAACAAGGGGGTTTTCCTTCTAAAAACTCACTCCAGCGAAAGGGAAAGGGAAAAGGCATGTTGTTAAAACGAAGGCATCACTTAATACTTTACATTTCAAATACTTCAACTGTTTTTTCTTCTTTTCTTCATCTTTAATAAAAGGTTAAAAGAATTTTTATTAATGGTGTGTTTGCCATGGTGCTAATCAGGCTGAGGTCTCTGTATACCAAACCCCGAACCTTGCTTAACATGGTTTAATACTGAACAGTGAGTGGGTTATGCTAACACCTTTGGGTTTTATACTCTATTTAAATTAATACAACAGGTTGTAGGCAGGAACCCCAGTAGTATGTTGTAAAGGCTTTTGTTAAAACAGCCAAACCCTTGAATGAGGGCAAGTTTTCAATTCCATATAGTGTGTGGACCTTGTTTCAGTATAGGCTGAGAAGGGCATTTGCCCACATTCTACTAATGCAATATTCTTCTCATCACAAAATTACATACTACTTAAAATAGTAATCAAAAGAAAAGGAAGCCAAGTTCATGCAGCAATTTTGTGCCATGCAGAGTAAACCCTCAGCGTAGGCAACAGAAGGTATGTATTTTGTCACCATTTACTTACACTATTTTTGCAATGCTGTAAAAGACAGAAAAGCCAAATGCAAAAGAAATCTTTAAAAAAAAAATCAAACTTGTATTTATCCCTCAGAACGGACTGGTAGAAAATGGACAATAAAGAATAAAGCAAGACAACTTGCACAATCACGTGGATCACCTATGTTAGTGTGCATATGCACACTTTAACGGTGCATTCAATCTCAATAGAAGACCTAGCCACTTATTTTTGTACTCTTATTAAGACACTTAATTTTTAGACCCTCCGATTGGTGCATCATTTAAATGTCACCTGGTTAATGTTATTCAGTGGCCATGTATGTCCATGTTAGGGCGTACAACACAACTGTATCTTTATGAATGCTACCTTTTAGACATTATAAGGAGCCTAACTTAGGGCAACTCTCCACACTTCACCAAGGGATAGGTGGTATTTCAGGACACAATGAAAAAAAACAAAACCAAAAATCAGACAAACTCCACACACAAAAGTAACGGAAAATTAACTTTACAACAGTAGAGTGGCTGTGGCCTCAAATATTCAAAACACTAAGCAATCACTCTGGTCACTGACACAATAATTTATGTTTTTCAAGCTTTCTAAAGTCTTGTTCCTTTTCCTCCTGGTATTTCTTTCCTCTCTTCTGCTTAGTCTCTAATCATGGAGTTTGTGCAAGTTTTCCATTTCCATTTGTTTTGATCAGGGTCTGATCAACTCCTGTTGGCTGTCTCAGGAAGACACCTGTCTATTTTCAAAGGTCCAACAGTATAGCTTTAGAAAAAAGCAAACCAGAGAACTTGCCCCCAGATAAGTTAAGAACTATTCTCCTCTCTCTTTAAACTGGGTTTTAAGTCAGTGGATAAGTTGCTACATAAATCCCTCCTCCTAAACAATTAAGAACAGGACAATGACTGGGGCTGAAATACAGGTGATTTTTTTTCTGCCAGGATCATACTTCCTACCTGATATAGACACCAATAAACTATTTCACTGATTGATTAAAAAGAATTTCAGGTCAATACTGATTCAACTCCCTTGTCTAGGAGAGAAAAGTGACACAGACAATTGTGTCATAGCATCTTTCACTACGATTGATTGTCTCAAATGGCTGCTCAGAATGATGGTCCATTAGTCCCATAGTAACCAAAGTAACTTTTTCTGTGTAAAGCAGACTCATCTTTTTTGGTCCTTAAAGTTAAAATATCAAAACATACCTGTGCACTTCAGGAGGTTCTCTCTGGATTTTGGAACTTGCTTCAACAACCTCTTTGGCAACCTTTCCACTGTAACAAAACATGAATTAGGCTATCCAAGCAACTTTTGATGGATTTTTAAAATTTATTTCAATATTAATATGTAGTTGTAACATGAGCTATTAAAATGGTAACAAAGAAAAGCAACACATTTTTAGAAAACAGGATACCAGAGTACATTATTTTCTAATTTATTAGAAACCAATTTGGTGCTCCTACTGAAAATACTGGAGATCATTTATCTGCAGAACAGAAGAGCTGTGTCAGCATGAGTTTCACCCTGCTGTCTCACCAACATACGTCTACCCTGATTCTAGAGGCATCTGGTGAGATTAGTTCAATCTCTACGCTATCCAAATGTTGTCTTGTCTTGAGACTGCAACAAAGGATGACAACTAGTGTCAAATATTGTGCCTTTTTTTCTTATGTGAAACACTGTTCACTAAGATCTAAATGAAACCACCAACTCATTTAATAAAAGACACTGAAGAGCAATCAGGCGTTGAATCCCTACTGACCTGCATTGGGTACCCTAGAGGTAAAGGCTCAATTTCCCATTAATAGTTTTCCAAGCTCTCTCTTCCACCCTAAGAATGGTTAATCTTAACAAAAAAACCACCACAAGGACAAGAAAGTGCATACCTATATCGAAATCTACTGCCTTTAAAAAATATTTTGCTGCTGGACATCGTCTTGATCTGACTTGATTTTGCATACCTTCCAGAAAAAGAAGAGTGTATGGTTGTCACATTTTCAGAAAGTGTAAAAAGCAGCTTAATGTACAGAAATGAGCAAGACAAATGACAAACTGTGTTATTTTTCTACTATAGCATAATGTTCAATAAATGGCAGTTTAAAAACTTTTGTATTGGTATGTGTAATAATTTCAATATAAAATTACATGTGAAACATAACAGGTATTTCACAATTTAAATTGTATGGAAAGACTGCATGTCAATGAGTGATTATCTGGATAACAGAGCAAGAAAGTAAAACGTGCTCCGCTCCTATAGGGCCACAGAAGTTTATATATACCATGTGACCCATGCACCATAGAAATCTAGCAGCCCCTGCGAGGGTTCTTACAATATCCTGTATGTGGGAGGATTAGGACAGAGATGTAGTTACTTCCACACTGCCCAGCCATGGCAGGAGGAGGACAGGAGGTAATGGATGTGGTTTAACTAGGCCACATCTTTATTCACCTAAAAATCTGGAAGAACCTGGCAATAAATGGTACAGTGTAGCTCATCATAATTTGCTTAGTCATTTCCATATAATCGCCAACTGATCCCAGCCAGCCCATTGCTGGGATCCTGCCACTCTCCCCATGTTTGAAGTGAATGGGAGCTATAAAAGAAGGGGGGAAATCGTCTCCCTGCTATGAGACATAGTAGCCCCCCACACACACCTCAGCTCCCTTAAGGGATGCTTTCCTTCAAATCCTTTCCCAGTCCATTTTATCTGATAACTGTATCCCTTCCATTATGGGAAGCTGCCATGAGTTTTATGTACTTGATTTGACATTATGGCTTAACTCCCCTCCCCACCTGTACACATACTAGTCCAAAAAGGTCCCAGACCTGGTGTGAGGATAGGGTGACCAGATGTCCTAATTTTACAGGGACAGTCCCGATTTTTGGTCTTTTCTTATATAGGCTCCTATTACCCCCCACCCCCATCCCAATTTTTCTCACAAGCTGTCTGGTCACCCTATGTGAGGAAGACAAGTACCCCGCACAACCTCAGCCATCTGGTGGTGAGGGAAAAACTCTTTCCCAGCCCCCAAAGAAAAGGGCAACTAGCAGAGTGAGTCATGAGGAAACCCAGCCCCTTTACAAATTCATGGGTCCGAATGCCAGCCTGATCCAGGTAAGAAAAGGCTTTTTTTGGGACTGCCTGGGATATAAATACCCCGCCCTCACTCTTTCAGTCAGCAGGAAGGGCAGTCTTCTCTCAAGACCTGTCCCAACTGCTTCCTGCTCCTCTCCCCTTTCCTGATCCATGCTGGTAAAACTTTCCCCCCTCCCCTTCTACTACCCATTGTAAGGGGGAGGGCCCCTTAAAGTGGCAAGAACCCTTTTTCCTCCAGCAAGCCACACAAGGACTCCCCACATGGATGCTGCAGTGAGCACACTGGTATCATTGAAACCAATAGGAAACAAAAGAACAGGAGTTCCTCACTCAGAAAACAGCTATATTTTCTGTGTCTTCACACAGTCAATGTACGTGTAGTCTCTACCCAATCCAGTCACTTTGAATCAGTAGGTTTTGAGTGTACATGGTTTGCAATGCTATGCAACCTATCTTCATTTCAATTTAAGCCTGCAGACTGCTGAGTTATAGCAACCACTATTTCCTAATCTGCCAGTGTACTCCATCCATGGAGTGCTGCTTCCCATCTTCACTCTACTAAATTAGTAACATACTTCCATTCCAACATACGGACGCTGAAATGAAACAGGCGAATATACTTTCAAAATCTTCAAGAAACAACCTCACAGAGCTATATGGAAGCCACATGGAGAGCGTGGCAAGGAAAAGAGTAGATAGGGCAATGATGCCTGAGACCCACATTATGAATATTACTATTAGGGCAGCAAACTATCAGAGATATTTTATACCAGTCCACATTGGACATTCATACTTTGACAGCTGCTACTGTCCAAAAGGCAAATGGATTTGATTCCTCTCCTTTAGTGTAGCTGGGAGAGTGAGTATTGTACCATTCTCTGTTTTATATTACTAAAAATGATTGCAATCAGATCTAAATGTTTAAAAATCAAACATGCGTGCACAGATTGTTTTCCCACCCAGTTTTCCCAAGGTGAAGAATGTTCTTAAGTAGATCCTCTATAATAATTCCACTTCAGTTTTCAAATGGAATCTAAATAAATTAATGGCTATATTGTATTAGGCCTATATTTTATGCCTTTCATTCAAACACACTGTTGCATCCATGTTAAAAACTTAAAGAACCTGCTTCAACATAAAACAGGCAATTAACACCCTTGTTAAAACACAAATTCTGTCTACCCAGTCACAAGTCATTCCCCCTCCCACCAGTGTTGGCTACTTTGCAAGCACCAAAGAAGCAGTATTTTTACAAAATGAACTATGCCAGATGCTGTAAAGATACTCAAAGTAGCAGGAATAAAAGAAACATGCCCAAAGGGAAATGTTAGTTAAGGCGAAAGATCTAATTAAGTTAACTGGGGAAAGGAAAAAATGAATGAGTACCTTTGATGATTTATCTGCACGGTATCTTTTGATGTGTAGGAGAGGGGATAGTTTCTGGACTTCTTCCTTCTCTTGCAACTGTTTTACAGCCATTTACTTTTTGAACTAGATGAGTGGAAACTTTCCCAAATGCATCCCACAGCACTTCCATCTTTTTGAAGTGTATTAACCCATGCTGTGGAATTCCTAGTCACCAGTTACCAGCCCTTGTGGCTTCACTGGAAAACAATGTTTATTCAAAAATGCCCGGATGAATAATACTTATGGCTTAGTACACTCCTAGCATAGATCTCAAAGCACTTAATAGAGGTGGGTAGTATTATTCTCTCCATGTTACTCAAAGGAGAAACTGAGATACAGAACAGTTAAGTGCCTTGCTCAAGTTTGCAGAGGTGGTCAACAGCTGAACCAAGAGTGTCATAGTATTCCTTCCCAGATCTGAACCTTAGAGTTCAGAAAATGAGATACTAGCATGAATCCTCTAAGCTTAATTACCAGCTTAGATCTGATAGCACTGCCACCACCCAAAAATATAGTGTTTTGGGACACTCTGATCTCCCCAACCTTCCCTGGGGACCCCAAGAACCCAAATCCCTTGGGTTCTTAAAACAAGGAGAAATAAACCATTCCCCCCTCCTTTCCCCCTCCCAGACTTTCCCTCCCTGGGCTACCCTGAGAGACTACTGATCCAAACTCTTTAAATCACAACACAGAGAAGCATGTCCCTTCCCTTCCACAAAGAGACAAACAGATTCAAGGAAAACAGAGCGAGATTCCACCTCTCCCCCCTCCCGTCTCCCCCACCAGTCCTGGTGAGTTTAAACCCAGTCCCCTGGGATTAAACAAGGGAAACAGGGAAAAAAATCAATCAGGTTCTCTTAAAAGAAATCTTTTAATAAAAGAAAGGAAAAAGTAAAGAATTATCTCTGTAACTTCAAGATGTAAATATTACAGGGTCCTATAGCTTACAGACACTAGAGAGAAACTTTTCCCCCAGTACCAATACAAATCAAAATATTCCCAGCAACTACACATATAAAAGTTAACCAGCCAGATCCACATTTGCAAATAGAGAAAACCAATTAAAAAGACTAAAACCGCCTGTTCTTACTTACTATTTGAACAGAAACTTAGAGAGCCTGTAGTAATGTCTGGTCTCTCTCAGACCCCCCAAGAGAAGAACACACAACGGACAAAGAACACACACAAAAGCTTCCCTCCACCCATATTTAAAAGTATCTTGTCTCCTGATTGGTCTTCTGGTCAGGTGTTCCAGTTCCTTGCTTGTAACCCTTTACAGGTAAAAGAGACATTAACCCTTAATCTGTTTATGACAAAGAGTAATACCCATGTTCCCTGACTCCCGGTCTCTCATCCTATTCACTTAGCTACACACTGCTGCTACAATCTTAGCTAATATAGGGTATTTGGAAGAAAGTTCTTGATCCTCCACCCTAAAAAGCACCAAATGCCTCCAACTATGATCCTCATTTGTAATGAAGTACTACCTCCCAGTATACCAATTTGCATATTTATCCAAATATACTTTAGCATTGACATTTAAATGATGCAGCAATACTGTTTATGTCTTCCATCCTGTTAATGACACACACATAATTTCACATGGAACCATCTTCTACCTTAGTGCACATGCTTTTCTTTTACTATGATGAACTGATGTAGATTTACTTACTTATAAAAAGCCTGGTTCTCCACCCCACACTTCCAAAGATGCTTACAGGCTGCTGGTGTAGAGGTATGAAATGACAACATAGCCTTTTTCTAAGTTTCGAAAAAAGAAATAAGAAAAAAAACATACAAGTTGAATTCTTTAAAGACTGTGAAATAGTCTTCCAGGGAACTGATAGAAACTCCATCCACTAGAAACATTTAGGATCAAAATTTTCCTAAGTGACACCAATCCACACTTCATTGCAATCCATTTGCACTTGATTTTCCCGCCCCCATCTGTGAAAATGGATTTTTCACATAGCAAAGCTCCTTTTGTGGGGGAGAAGGAGCTGATTGAGTGATTTATTAACAGAGAAAAGGACTCAAGGTCACGTTCATTATAGCTGTAGGTAGTTAAAGCTGAGTTTTATGCAAATGAAGCACCATCCTAATTTTCATATTTAATGAATATGCATTGCCTCAATTCCCCTTTCAATCCTTGAATTCTTTGCTTCTCCTGCATATAAAGACAAAAAATTCTCTCCCCCAAAGCCATCACTTCCTCCTCAAGTTCCCCCATCTTCTCTGACCTGGCTCCCCCTTGACTTTCCATTATGTTCTTCTCCTCTCGCTCTTGTTCTCCACATAGTCTCCCTTGTCCTCCTTCCCTCTCCTTGGCTACTCCTTCTCCCTGCTGACTGGCTCTCCTTCTCACTACCATGTCCATGCCTATCTTTGGCTCTCTTCATCCACTACTTCAAACACCCCACCCCAACCCCACCAGCACTCTCATTTAAATTTCCCTGTTTCCCTGGACTGACTCCCCCCACATCCCTTGTCGTGGCTCATTCTATATACCCCCGCTAGTTTCTCATTCTCCATGTCTAGCTTTCTTTCTTCCATCCTCCCTTCTTCCCCAATCTAGACTATGGTCCTCAGCATGGCCACAGCCTTGGAGACAGCAATGCCCAACATCACTCTGATCTGCATTACTCTACCATCCTGAAGGTCATGGACAGGTTAAGAAGAATGCTTTAGGCAGAGCCTCTGTGGTCAGAACACTGGAGAATGAACGAATACTAGAAGACACTAACTATACAGATACTAGATAGTGAGCTTCTCCCACAAGTCTGCAGTTCTCCCAGGCAGCTGCTTGGGAGTCCAGCAGGATGCACCTCAAATCAGAAGGCTCCCAAACAAATCAAGAGACTTTAAAATTCAGGTCTGGGTTAAGGCCTCTTGAGTGCTTCTTGTGCCTGGGGTGACTCTATAGTACCCTGCTTCACTTTACCTTTCTGGACTCAACTCCCAAAAGGTTTCACAAGTCAAACAGCAGCAGCCTTTCTTGAGTTCTAGTTTATTAACGTAAGTCAAAACAATTCAAAACTGTCCTTAAAGTCCCAACATAATTCAAGCAACCACAGCAAGGCTCCTCTAAACTCGAGTCTTCCATTAATCTCTGTCTGCCTTGTCCAACTCTCTGGCTCTGAGGGTATATATATATAAACACAGCAATTAAACACCCATGGCTGGCCCCAGTCAGCTGACTCAGGCTCACAGGGCATGGGCTGTGAGGCTGTAAAATTGCTGTGCAGACATTTGCGTTCAGCCTGGAGCCTGAGCTCTAGGACCCAACGAGTGGGTAGGATCTCAGAGCCTGGGCTCCAACCCAAAACTGAGCATCTATACAGCTATCTTTAGGCCCACAGCCTGAGCCCCAGTGAGCTTGAGTCAGCTGACCCCGAGCCAGCCAGGGCCAGGGCATGGGTCTTTTATTCTAGTGTAGACATCAGCAGGCAAACCCCCACTGCTGCTCCCCTGGTTTCTCAGAGTCCCTGCAGGAGCCTTCTGCTCACAGCAGCTCTTTTGCAGTAACTACCACAGCATCCTCTCCCTGTTTCCTGTTCTCCCCTCTTTCTAAAATCCAGTTGCCTTTTGTCAGGCCCCATAGTGAGGCTGTTAATGAGGCTCAAGTGGCCTGCCAGTTCCCTCTTAAAAATACCAGTCTACCCTGTAACAGCCCACTTGAAAATTTAACCATATAGGTCAGGGGTTTGACACCCCTGTGCATTACTCACATTTTATGCTGGTGCAATTTCCACATTTAGATAATTTGACCCTTAAAACTAGATTGGATAAATACTAGGGAACAAATTGTAAGGAAAAATCCCTGCAACGCACGGTTGGATTAGATAAACCTAATAGATGTTGTCAGATCTAATCCCTTTGTCAAAGTAGATGTCTTTTTATTGTTTTTGAGAAAAAAGGTAAGTTTATTTTATACGTAATCTACAATATATGAAATACAATTTGTCAAACCACCCATTAAAAAGATCCATTTTAAAATTAAAATACATTAGTAGCTTTTTAAAATTATATCTAAATCACCCATACTAATTTAGTATAAAAATAATATCCAACCTCTCTCTGAGATCCAAGCACATAAAATGTCTTCCCTTCAAATTTCAATTTACAGACATCAGCCCTAAGAAGAAAAAATCTTTTCAGTAAAGGAAAAAATTGCAGTGAATAAAAGTGATGTGCATTTTCATGCAAATGTAACTGATTTACAAATATAGAGCAGGCTGCCATGGAACACAATGCTATTATCTCATCAACAGTGCACTCTTGGTAAACAGTGTAAAATCCATAATGCTAGAGCAAACAATATACAGTACTAATTTTTTTTCAGAGTAGAGAATAGACTTGGGATGTTATACTTTCCACATTGTTGTGAGCCTTTAAAGAGTTCATTTGGACCAGGGAGGAAAGAGAAGAAAGCTGCTGAGATGTGAAGTGGAGATAAAAATTCTAAAGTATAAATATCAATTTCTCATCTTTAAAATCTTGGAACCCATTTGGTACTTAAAATGACAAACGGGTAACATCTCTAGGAGTCAGATGTTGCATAGAAAGGCCTTGAAGTTTCCACAAAGAATGCTGCAAATGCATCTCATTTCTCACCAGCAATATTCCATCTATTTGCATACCTGCTTATTTATGCACTGATGTCACTCATCATTGTATCCGAGCACTTACAAATAGCGCATAATATGCTAAATTGCATGGATTTTTATGATGCTTAGTATCTCTAATATTACGTACAATGAGATAAAACATATTTTACTGTGTGTCTTAATCAAGATTTAAATCACTAAAAGAGGACATACCAGTAGTGCAATAACCTCCTTCCCCTCCTAGTTTATGCATTTTCATTTAATTGCATGATAAATTATGAAATGAGTAAACCTATTAAAATTACTGTAGTTTCTCAAACATTTCTAAGACTTTAGCAAGCAAATGGTTGGCACTGAAGAGATTCTAGATGTAAAGAAAAATGTGCTACAAAGAAAAAACTTTCTGACAGGTACTGCATTTTAATTATAAATGTACCATATCAATGAAAGGACTGATGATTACTCAGATACTTTAACTGAGGCTCTGTGAGAAGGGTAATATTTTGCTTCTTTTTTCTTTTTTGACTGATCCAGTTATTTGAGATGAGCATGTTTTGCCAGTATACAATGAAAGGTTTTAACACAAGGGAAGATGCCTGAAGGTTGCAGATCACCAGAGATCCATGTGCTCCAGCCACACCCCCAAGAATGCTTTCATTTGCCTGCAGTTTAGGAAGAAATAGATAGAGGTGGCTACTCTCATTTTAGGCAAGTGGGGGATTCCAGACCGGCCAACTTTATGGGGTTTTAAAATGTTTCTGTACATCTGCAGGAAAAAAAAAACAGTCTACAAAGAAATCCCCATCTGTATGGCTTATCTTCCCTATTCCCTCACCTCTTGGGGAATGGCAATCAGTGACAGCTCCGTTCCACCCCCTTCTAAGATGATACTCTGGGAACATTACATGTAAAGAGCCATCTAGGAGGCAGTTGCTCCTGTCATTTGTTCAGCAATTGCTCTGACTGCTTGAACTGCCCACTCAGACCTTTGGAGTTAAAGTGGGGAGGATGGCTGAGGTATCAATGAAAACTCTCCCAGTGCTCCCCCCAATACTTCCAGTATGTGTGTGGGGATGTTTTGCAATTAAATTGGCATGAAGTACTGGTTTTTGGGGTGGTGTTCGGTTTGGTTTTATCCTGCAATGAAGGTGGTTATTTTGAGTGGGGTTGCTTTTATTAGCAATTAAACTGATTTCGAGGAAGAGGTTATTTTGCAATGTAGATGATTGGGGACTGGAATTAAATGCTAGTAATAGGATGAGACAGATGAATAAAACATTTTGCCAGGAAACAAATGGCGAAGAATATGAAATGCTGAAGACTTTTGCATCTCTTCTTTCCTCTGTCCTTCTCTCTCTTAGTCTTGGTATGTATCTACATAATTATTCAAAATTGTGCAACTTTATGAACACTTGAAAGTTCTAGAGTTTTCTCCAAGAATGTTGGAAGGTATGGGAATAGGCTGTGACAAGAGAATCCCCATTTGACCCTCTGGGGCAGCATTAATTCCCTTGCACCAATGGAGTGATATAAAGGGAAATTAGCCTGGGCCAAAGACTTGGCTGTATGCCACACCAAATACAACTTTAACTGCCAATAATTCTAATCAAAGCAGTGGCCTATTCTAGAATTTGACCATTGACCTTCTGCATAATCCTTGCTTATCAGAGCTAATTAAGATGAAAATAAGTGGCGGACACCATCATTTCTAAGTTATTCCATCAGCTACCAAAAAGCAGGAGATTTTATGAAAAAGACTGGAAATGCTGGCAAGAAAGCTTCAATCTGTCTTCACTAATGTTGTCATAGCTTCAGATTTGCCCTATAACAGTGAAATCCTTGAGATAAGAAGTTGCCTTAAGAAAGAAAAAGCATAGGGGCCAAATTTACTTATATTTAGAAATCTGCCAAGGAATGATAATTTATAAACATATAAAATCCCACCTCCTCTCCTACCTGGAGTACTTTTAAAAAAAAAAATCCTATTTTTTCTTTTCATATTTGAATAAGAAATTGACAACACATTCAAGAGCCAAGCAGAACGTGGTAGGAATTGTGAAAGCTTCCCTTTGCACCCCTGCCATTATACCACATTAGTGATCTCCACTATGACAGCTATTCAGTTTTTGAGCATCTCTGTCAATTAGTTTGACTTGCCCAAGTTTGTCATGTAGACTAATTTCCAGTAAGAAGTAGAATGAGACCAATTTCTTTTTCATAAGTGATCTAAAAATCCTTGAAAAATAAAATGTGGAAGGGCAAAGAAGTGAATCTTCAATATTCCCTGTAGCATCCTTAAAGGAATTAGGAGGAAAAACACAATTAAAATAATCTTATATAATAACCTGATTACAGCTGATACTCTTACCATTTTAACAAATGAATTCTTTTATTTCCCTGGAAAACTACAAAGCCCGTTGCTGTGAATCCTAAAAAAGTAGTGGTCCCGGTTGAATCCTTAAAATAAGAGAAAAACCACAAATTAAAGCTATTTGTTTGATTCCCCCCCCCCCATATGTATGTATATTGTTGATGGTATAAATTCTTAGTCCATTGCAGTCACAGATACGGTATCTGCGTTTTTCTTAGGACTAACTCTTATTTGTCAACTACATTTTTCTCAACATCTAAGTTCAGTCCTCAGCATTAAAAAGTCTTGTTTCCTATTTACTATTTGACTGGATAAAACTGTCTTATGCTTTGTTTTTCTTCACATGTAGATTTTGGCACATGAAAGGCTTATTCTTTTCTACAAAACACGTACACATATAGTCCCATTTGATATCAAAATGCTCACCAACGTGTGCAAGGGATTCAGTTTTGCCCAAATGTGGTATTCTCATCTTATGTCCTTCAGCCTTGAAATGCACAGGAACAAGCTCTCTCATATGATTTCCAATACTTCACAATATCATCTCTGCTGGAAATACTGCCACAAGACAGCCTTTCTTGCTGTATTTAGATATTTCCAATTTTGGAGGAAACCAGAAGTGCAAAGCAAGTGGTGTTTTCTTTTAAATCAGTACACCAAACTTTTTTGAATTCCACAGAGAAAAGGTTGGATTCAAATTTTTTTGAGCAAAAGTTTAGGTCAGTTCATGTTTTATACTAATCAGCTTTCCTATGCCTATTTCCAAATGCTCATTTGCCTGGCTTAATCTGCTTCACTATTCTATAAGCTTTATTTCAAATCATTATGCAGTCAAAGAATATCAGGGTTTTTTTAAGCTTCCTGTGGAAAGTAAAAGCAAAAAACACAGAGGGACACAGTTTCAAATGTAAGTACCCTACTGTGATTACCATTAAAAAGTCTATAATAACCATACAATGACATCTGAGATAATGCAGTCTGGTTCTCATCCAAAGCTCACTGAAGTAAAGGGAAGTCTTTTCACTGACTTCAGTGGGCTTTGGATCAGGCCCCTTATCTAATTTAGGAAAGAAATATCTGCAATAATGTAGATATAGCTTTGGATAAGGGTTGACTATTTAATGGTGAGCGTGGTAAACTGCTACAAGTGTGCGTGGGATCTATAGGTCACTTAGTTTGCCCCATAAAACCATGTTGGAATGCAGTATTATTGAAATATAACAATTCAAAACAACAATTAGAGCATCATAAAAACTGGCAACCTTAACAGCAAAATTATAAAGGCAAATCACCATCACTCAAAAATACAGATGTATGGTGGCTTCATTTGTACACGAGACGAGCCAGCTAGTGGTTATAACCAAAGACACCTTTGTAAAAGAAACACAGAATAGTAAAGCAGTAGACTGTGAAGCTGAGTACATAAGTACATGTCCAATTCACCCTTTTGTATATGCAATTTCCTGTTTGTGTTATGGTTTGTATATTTTGCAGCTGCAACTGAAACACTTGTGTTCAAAATGTTAGCCCAGAAGTCCTAGCAATTGGTTGTGGCTTCTGGATAACAGTAACACATTGTTACTGAAATTCTTAGAAAATGTGAAGTATTTCCCATTTTAGAATATGTGTTTAACTCTAAAATACTGTCTCTCAGGAATTACATGCACTATATAAGACTGAAACTTAGTAAACCCCTTCATAAGATTACATTAAGGGAGAGTTTTGAATGGCAAAGAAAAGATCAGTTATCAAAACTTTTCACATAGTACACTTAGCAAAATATACTCTACCTAGTATGTTTACTTAGGCTATCATTTTCTGTTGACTAGAAACAGTTATGAGCAATAACTGTTGTAAGAGGACAGCACAGCACTACAAGCTGTTCACACGATTGGGATGGAATTACAATACTTGTGACCTGCCAGGACCCCCAAAAAAGATCTCCTCATACTGACACAGCATGCTAGAGTGTCACACTCTGAAATACTGCCTATGCAAGGCAGTACTTCTGGGACTGACACACAGGTGTTTGTCAATCAACATTTCACAAAGCTGCAACATCTCTCTAACTTTCTGGGGAGGCTCTTCCAGAAATGTTTTAGTACACATGGCTGGACAAAAATGGGACTAATTCATTATTAACCTGTAAGAAGATAATTTATTTAAAAAACCCTGAACCATTACCTTGCAAGGATGAGGATCAACCCCATAGGTTTCCAAAGAATGTGCTTTCAGTAGCAAATTAAATTCAGCAACAGCTGGGCTCTGTCCACTGAAATTACACAAGGCAAATGTATCAGTTTAACAAAAACATAAGATAAAAGGTATACTTCGGTTCGGTTCAGTAGGCCACAGTCATCAAAACCAGACAAAGAAGGAAAAGACCTACTAACACATACACAATTTCAATCATATAACATTTACAAAGAGGGAACTAGAAGATCTTTTATGTGATTTCTGCTGGTGCTCTGCCCTAATGCCTAATCTTTTCAGATTATGTTTTAATGCTTTTTGCATACCGCCAGGACTTCAGTGATCTGTCCAGTTAATCACGGTTATCAAGTATCCATCAAATATCTGTTATCTTCTCATGTACGCACAAGTTGAGTCTTACAATGAAATAAACCTCAGCATCTGTTTTTTCCACACACAACCTCCCAAACTAATTTAAAAGGATTGTCCAGATTAAGATACATTCCTTCCAGCTCAGGGTATTGACAAGGCAATCATATTACACAGACTACTGAGACACATGTCTAATTATAGCAGAGCTTGCTACCACCACCATGGTTTAAAATCTGTCAGCATTTCCATTATATGCCCTTATTTTTAGGGGGTGATCCCAAATCAACCGTAAATATTCACTAAAGCCTAAAACATGGAATGCAAAGTCTCAACTATGAAGCAAGTGTTACTGGTTTTAACGCTTTCATTGCCAGCTTCCATTATAAACCATTGCAAGATTATTTTTTTAAGATGCTGTGGAATGCCAATATTTTCAAATAGATGCATTGGTGATATGAGATACAAAGCTCTTTGTGGTATCCTAATATCTAGTTTGTTTTGACCACAGCCACCCATTGAAGCAAGAACTTCATTGAACTGCCCATAACGATGTCCAGGTCCCTTTCCTGAGGTGATACAATCAGTTTAGTACCCTATAAGGCATCAGAGTAGTTCAAATGTTTTCCTCCAATGTGCATGATTTTGCATTTACAAAACATTGAACTACCTCTGCCACTGTGCTGCCTGCAGTGTTATCCTAGCTTTCTTAGGTCCTCTCCGGCATTTCTCAGTCTCCCTGGGGGTGACTAACAAACACCTTTGTTATCTACAAATTTGGCAACTGTAACAACTCACCCCTCTTTTCAAATCATTAGTAAATATATTAATCAACATCAAACCTAGTACACAATCTTGCGGCACCCCGCTGTTATTCTCTTGCCATAATGAAAATTCACATTCGTTTCTCTGCTTTAATTTTAGTCTCTGCCAGTGTTTTATTCAGGAAAGTTTAAGTAAGTTATGTTGATGGTTCTCTTTCTAAAACACCATAGGTGAGAGATCCAGGAACAGAGCACAAGACTCCTGAGTCCCAGTCCAGTGCTCCCTATCCCCTGAAGCACACTGCCTCACTATTTACTTTGGCATGTCTGGACCTTATAATCTACATCAGAGCAATGTAAAACATTAACTCAGAGACTAAGAGAAGAGAAGAGCTAGTCAAAAACTTTTCATTGATTTTTTTTCTTGATTAAAAATAGATTTTGGAAAGAAAAAAATTTTCACAAATAATTTTGTGAAATAATTCCTTCAAAACTGATTATCATTATTATTAAACTGAAAAATATTTTCATTTTCTTTCAAATCAAAATTTTCTTTTCAGTTCAGGATGAGGGGCTTTCAGGGGGTTAGAGATTAGGAAGAACAAGGCATTTCTTCCCTTTCTCCCAACTTTTTCCAGTATGAAAAAAAGGGTAAAAAGTATGAAAACAAAGCAATCTGAAATAAACATTTGTTTAGACATACTGAAAAATTCCAAGAAACATATTAAACTAAAAATGTTCATTTTGTTCAGAAATTTTTGCAAAAGAGGAGACCCACTTACCTCTTTTTGAGCAATCCTACTGAAGTGTAAACCAATTAGAAATAATGAGCTGGACCATATTGTAAATGAATATTATAAATTGTACAAGATTTTGCCTCATGTACTTGTAGATTACAGAGTACAAATTCAATCAGCTACTAAACACACCCCAATTTTCTTTGGAGCCTGATATTAAGACCACTGCTGAGATGACCTGTTCTGCATAAAATGAACCAGGGGAATTCTCTATTGACAAAATACACAGAGATATCAGTAATGCTATGGGAAATAAGATGGCAGGGATCTGTGGAATTCCTGCGGAGCCATTAAAAAGCGCCAAACCAGCTATTATTTGCAGCTGCAGGCACTGACAATATCATCCGGAGAACAGTCAGTACCATCCAACTGGCAAAAAGGCACTATTTTACTGCTTTAGAAATGCGAAGGCCACAAACAAGACTGTTGTGACTACTGCAGCATTACTCTTCTATCCATCCCGAGGAAAATTTTTGCTTCTGTCTTATTGGTCTGACCCACGGATATCTTCAGAAAAAGAAGACCATAAGCTGGTTTCACTCCCAGCCATTCCACAATAGAGCAAATCTTCACAGTGTGCCAGCTTATTGAGAAGGCATGAAAATTTAAGCATCCCATTCACACTGCATTTCAAGGCCGCTTTTCACTAGTAACAAGGAATTGCTTTGACTGATCTTGAAACTCACAGGCTTCCTTGACAAACTCTGTAGACTGTTCCATCTCGTATATGACGACTCCTCAAGCTGCATTATTGTAAATGGGAAAATAACTGCCTTCTTCCGAATTACATCAGGAGTTCGACAAAGATGCATTGCATCCCCAGAACTCTTCAACGCAGTCAAAGACTACGTACTTGACCAGACACTAAGTAAATGTATTTTAGGCATGACCTTTGATAAGAACCTTACCAACATCGATTTTCCCAATGGCATAGTGCTAGTTATTGAACTAGTGGATTAGCAGGCTGTGGCATTTAAAGCCCTAGAAAGCTCGGTGAAGAGCTCAGACTGAAAATTAATTGGAGAAAAACCAAAAGAAGTCTTCCAGTTGGTGATTTTGAACATGCTATGGGCTCTAGCATCTTACTGGGCAACCATCTAGTCAACATTGTCAGTGATTTCATCTACCTCATCTGTCAATAATTTGGTTAGCAACAAGAAAGCACTTGAAGCCTACACTGCAAAATTGTCATAAGTACAAAGGTACCTCATCAAGAACATCTTTCACAAAACAAAAACCTTGATAAGCAGAGAGATGAAGCTAAGGATATATAATGCTTTGGTGGTCAATATGTGACATGTGGCTGAACACTATCAAGACTATAAAGAAGTTGGACACCACTCAGATGAAGTATCTACAAATGATCAAAAACATCAAACAGTATGAATTTAAGTTGAATGAAGAGAGCTTCTTCCTAACTAGACAGATCATGCTTTCTCAAATGGATGCACACCACTATATAAGGTGGCATGGTCATCTATTCTGCCTGAGCTTCCCTGCGAGAAATATCTTTGACTTTGACCCAACGAAAGCAGGACGGAAAAGACCCCCCAAAAGTCCTAAAACAAGATGGATGGATGGCATCAGACACATATTCCTCATAGCTATCCTACTGCATAACATGGCAAAAATGGCTCAGGATATATCATCATGGAGGCACACAACATGTTTGATGACCTCTACACTGTCCAAGCAAGAGCATGAGAATGAACTAAACCTAACCTTAATAACCTAACTGGCCCTTTTCATGGTAAGGAGATAATTTCTTTTTTCTAAATAAATGTACCTATGTCAAATCTTAACATCAGAGCAAGCTGAAAATTGATCACCGTCTTAACATTAAATGCTACTTTTGATCAGTGTCAGGAGCCTTTAAACTTTCTGCTTAAGATGGCCTCATACAAAGTCCTTTCATCTGGGGGAAATCATCCAATTAATGCCCTTAACCTGCAAACTAGGGAACATAACCAAGTATCTCTGTGGTTTATATTTCACTTCAATCAGGAAAGCTGGGTAAGCTTTCCTGATTGAAATTCTTGTATTTCCAGTAGGCCTCATGTGCACACATATAATTTATTCAGCATTAAAGAGAATCCTAAATATATTACATTTTCAATCAGTTTCCAGGTCAGAAAGCCCAGAATTGTGCACTCAGGAAAAAGGACTGGTATTTTTGTGTGCAGAAAAGCCTGGCAGTCTACAATACAAAATGAAAAAATGCATTTCTGATTTGAATTCAGAGTTCTACAACTGGGATAAGCTATGCATTAATGACTTATCCTGTGTGAACTCTGCAACTATCCCACTAGAATCTATCCATTTCAAAGCTCCACTAAAACTCTGAAGAGATACTCCAACTGAAGAACTGAACAGCTCATAATGTGTTCTGCTATTTTCTTTTAAACTAACGAGAAGTGCACATTAGAAGATGTAGAAACTCCCACTATTTACTTCCATATGCACCTCTGGATCTGATGCTCTTTGAAGGCCAGGGAGTTATGTAGCTCAATGGGAAAGGCTTTCCAGGGATGTGGATTAAGGGCAATGCCACTGACACGACTTGCTTCCCCAGACCACCACACTAATTCACATCTAAAATCCCTTTTTCCTTCATTCCCTATCATTTGGGGCCTGATGAGAAGAAAAGCACATCCTTTGCTGCAGTCAGAGAGTTGAGGGTGCACCTCACAGGATTATTGGTCTCATTTCTTTAAATAGTTTATGATATGTTTGTTTTTAGGGAACCATGCACTAGTGAATCAAAAAAGTGTTGGTCAGATTTATTTCGTGCCACTGGCCTACTGAATGATGTTGCGCAAGTCACTTCCACTCTCTGTACTTCAGTTTCCCCATCTGTGAAACAGGGATAATGACACCTATTTCTAAAATGCTTTGAGATCTACCAGTGCAAAGCATTATTTAAAAGTTATTATTCATGGTTTTGTAATCACTTCTGTATCACTTGGAGCCACCTGCTGCTGAACACTTAGGGTATGTCTACACTACGGGATTATTCCGATTTTACAGAAACCAGTTTTTTAAAACAGATTGTATAAAGTCGAGTGCATGTGGCCACACTAAGCACAATAATTCGGAGGTGTGCATCCATGTACTGAGGCTAGCGTCGATTTCCGGAGCGTTGCACTGTGGGTAGCTATCCCATAGTTCCTGCAGTATCCCCCGCCCACTGGAATTCTGGGTTGAGATCCCAATGCATGATGGGGCAAAAACAGTGTCGCGGGTGATTCTGGGTAAATGTCATCCCTCAATCCTTCCTCCATGAAAGCAACAGCAGACAATCATTTACCACCCTTTTTCTCTGGATTGCCCAGGCAGACGCCATAGCACAGCAACCATGGAGCCCGTTCAGCTTTTTTTTTTTTTACTGTCACCATATGTGTACTGGATGCCACTGACAGAGGCAATACTGCAGTGCTACACAGCAGCATTCATTTGCCTTTGCAAGGTAGCAGAGACTGTTACCAAGTCTATTCCACCGTCGCTGCGTTTTGAAATTGGAATGACAGTTACCAGTCCTTTTGCATTGTCTGCTGCTTTAGAATCAGCGATGATGTTACCAGTCCTTTTGTAACATCCCCAGGTCATCCCTCTTTATGTTTTATCTAAAATAGAGTCAGTCTGCTGAGAATATGGGGCAAGTCTACTAGACAACCAGAGAGCACAGGCGCTCCGGTCAGAGCCCCAGATATCCTGCAGAAATTATGAGCTGCATGCCATCTAGGGGTGCCCCTGCAACAACCCCATCTGTTGCTTCCTGCTCCACATCGCTCCTGGGCTACCGTGGCAGTGTCCCCCCATTGTGTGATGAAGTAATAAAGAATGTAGGAATAGAAAACTGATTTTAGTGAGATAAATGAGGGGAGGCAGCCTCCAGCTGCTATGATAGTCCAGGCAATACAGAATCTTCATTAGACATGAAAGGGGTGGGGAGGAGCTCAGCCTCCAGCTTCTATGATGAGAACGGGTACCAAGCTTTTTGCACCGTCTGCCTCTCCAGGAGAACCTTAAAGAGGGGAATACCGGGAGTCATTCCCATTTTTGCCCAGACACCCCGGCCGACTCAACGAGGCAGCCAAGAGCACTCATGGATGATGAGGATGTTTTCAACAATTTGTACCATCTGCATCAGGAAAGGAAGGGGAGGGATGCTGCTGTGCAGCACCGCAGCACACACATCTACCAGCAGCATGTAAGTAGACATATGGTGACCTTGAAAAAAAGGCGAGAAATGGTTTTTTCCCTTTCTTTCACGGTGGGGGAGGGGCTAAATTGACGAGATATACTCTGAACCACCTGGGAAAATGTTTTTGACTCTTCAGATGTGGGAGCTCAGCCAAGAATGCAAATCCTTTTGGAGACTGCGGGGACTGTGGGATAGCTGGAGACTTCAGCCCCCCTCCCCCTCCCATGAGCGTCCATTTGATTCTGGCTTTCCGTTACGCTTGTCACACAGCACTGTGTTGTGACTCTGTTCATAGCCTGGAGATTTTTTCAAATGCTTTGCATTTCGTCTTCTGGAACAGAGCTCTGATAGAACAGTTTGTCTCCCCATAAAGCGATCAGATCCAGTATCTCCCGTACAGTCCATGAATGATCAGAGCTCCACGCTGGGCAAACAGGAAATGAAATTCAAAAGTTCGTGGGGCTTTTCCCGTCTACCTGGCCAGTGCATCTGAGTTCAGATTGCTGTCCAGAGCAGTCACAATGGTGCACTGTGGGATAGCGCCCGGAGGCCAATACCATCGAATTGCGGCCACACTAACTCTAAGCCAACATGGCAATACTTATTTCAGCGCTACTCCCCTTGTCGGGGAGGAGTACAGATATCGGTATTAAGAGTCCTTTATATCGAAATAAAGGGCTTCATTGTGTGGATGGGTGCATGGTTAATTCGGTTTAACGCTGCTAAATTCGGTATACACGCATAGTGTAGACCAGGCCTTATATACTATGTTCGTTCCAGGAGTCATTGCTCAACACTAAACTGTGGACAGGTTAAAGCAATTCAAAGACTTACAAAGCATTCATGCAATGATCTATTCAGAAGTGCTAAGCATCCTCAGTTTCCACTGAAGCCAATGTAAGCTGCAAACTGCAAACCCTCCACTCCTCTAAATTTATACAGGTTTAAACAACATAGAATGAAGTCCCTTTTGAGATTCCCTTTCACTCAAGGTTGTTGATGCTGATCATTCTCTGCTATAATCTCAACAAGATAGATCACAGGGATTTTCTATGAAGGCCCTCCATCTCTGAAATGTTCTCCATCTCATTATATGCTAGATCATGTGTGGCATCTTTTAGCAGAACTCAAGATATTCAAGTTTTCTTTTAAGTTTGTGGATTTGCCTGTGTTCTATAAAGAATTCTCTGGGTGATTTATTTCTTACATGTCAGGGGCAGCTACCAGATTTGTGGACTTTTTTAAATCTTTTTTTATCCATGCTAGTTGAAAATTCTACGAAGCCATGTGTCCGATATGCTGAAATCCTTACAGTTTTTAGTTTGCCTTTATTCAGACAAACTTCCTATGTGCTCAAGAACAGTTTTGATTGCAGGCTATATTAAGACCTGAGTAAAGACTTCAGGACTTGGCATTAGGTTTTTAGTTTTTGATGGAGAGACTAAGGAGAATTAAGCATCTAAAACTCTAAATAGTGCCTTATTCCCATAAATACAGATCTATTACGATTAGCCCAGAAGTAAAAAAGGCACTGTTAGTAAACTCAGTTGCTATACAGTTTTTGACTGCATTGCTTTGCAGTAGTTACGATGAAATTACCATGCAGATAACTTTATAGAGAAGTGCAGAATGAAAAATCTTCTAAACTACTTTCCAACCCTGTTCTGTAGTTTGTCATTGAGTCTTTTACATTAAAAATAGCAAGGCAAACCTTTGCAAACTATCTAAGCAATGGCACTGCTCCTCTTGGGATTCCCATGGCAACTGGTATCACAACAGAGCAAAAGCTTTAAATTCATCTCGAAGAATGTCAGTTACTGCACAGGGTGAGTAACCTCCTCTTCTTCTTTGAGAGGTGTCCCTGGGGTGCTCCACTCCAGGTGTCTGAAAAACAGTATCCCGTCGGATGGTTGGGACTTCAGATGAGGCAAGAAGGCTGCTGACAAGACAGCTCTACCCAATCTGGTGTCAGATGCTGCAGTGTGGATGGAGCATAGTGATTAGTGAAGGTAAAGCTCAATGCCCAGGTAGCTGCCTTGTATATGTCAAACAGTGGGACATTGCAGAGATGGGAAAGTGGACACAGCTCTGGTAGAGTGTTCTAACTGACATAGGAGGTTGTATTTGCCTGAATTGGTAACGAAGGCATATGCAGTCACCAATCCATCTGAAAAGTCTCTGTGTAGCGATAGCATTTCCTTGTGAGCACTGAGTAGTAGAGAAAATGTCTGGGGGTCTTCCTTTTACCTGGATAGAACAAAACCATTTATGATAATGTTCTGTGAACATAAGAGTGTAAATTATTGATTCAAAGGCGTTAGCGTGAGGTTTGGGGGGAAATGCTGGGAGGTGTCTCAGTTTACTGAGGTAAAAGGAAGAGTGTATGCGGAGTGTGACCTTATCATGGAAGAATGTGATATATGGAGGGTCTGCCATAAGCACCCTCATTTCTCCTACTCATCTGGCAGACGTGATTGCTATGAGGAAGGCAGTCTTCACAGACAGGTGGAAAAAGGAGCAGGTAGCCATCGGTTCAAAGGGTATATTCATCAGGGCTTTGAGGACTAGGTGTAAATCCCAAGGTGTAACAGGTGGTTCCACATCCAGATATAATGTCTGGATACACTTCAGGAACCTTTTGGTGATTGGATAGGCAATCTTATGGTGGAAGGCAGTGATTGCCGCGAGGTGGACCTTGAGTGAGCTCATAGAGAGGCCAGATGTTTTAAAGTGTAACAGGTAAACCAGTATCAGTGGGAGTGAAGCGGAAACTGGAGAGGTCTGCTTGTCAGAGCACCAAAATGTGAACTGTTTCCGTTTACGCATGTAGGTAGTGTGCATGTTGTATGTTTTGCTGTGTAGCAAGACAGTGCGTACTTGGTCCGAACATGTTAACTCCGCATTAGAGAACCATTGATCAGCCAGGCCCTCGGGTGGAGACATCGTATGTTGGGGTGAAATAGTTGTCCCCTGCATTGTGATAGGAGGTTGCTGAGTGGGGAAAAGAGGAATGGATGGCTTGACCGACATGCACAGGAGGAAGGGGTACCGCGGTTGTCTGTGCCACGCTGGGGCTACGAGAATGATGTTCGCTCTGTCTGTTCATATCTTCTGAATTACTTTGTACAACAGAGGCATTGATGGGAATGCATACATGGAGCTTCGGTCCAACAGAGCATAAAGGCGTCTCCCCATGAGTGTTTCCCCAGGCCTGCTCTGGAGCAGAATGTCGGGCATTTTTTGTTTGTTGCTGTGGCAAATGGATCCACTTGGGGATAACCCCAGGTCTGGAAAATGTTGGAAAGAATGGAGTTGTTGAGTTCCCACTCGTGCTGTATGGGAAACAATGAGCTGAGCTATGAGGAGATATGGATATTGTGTTGAAGGCACCAGTTCCAAAGTTTTACCACCTCTGTGCAAAGGGAGTGTGACCAGGTTCCCCTCTATCCGTTGACATAAAACATGCACCCAATGTTGTCGGTCATGATTTGAATTTGATGGTTTTGGATGATGGGAAGGAAATGGAGGCAGGCATTGCACGTGACCTGGAGCTCTAGCAAATTTATGTTAAGCTTGTTTCTGAAGTGGCCCAGAGACCCTGAGTGGTGAGGTGGCCGATGTGTGCTCCCCATCTTGTGAGGGATACATCTGTGGTGATGGTAATTGAAGGGGGATGTTGTCAGAAGGGAATCCTGGTGCAGAGGTTGATGGGAGAGCATAGGCACCAACTTTCCCCAGTGCCGATGGGTGCCTGTGCTTCCCACCCCCTTTCCTGTCCCAACTCCACTCTTTCCCTGCCCCATTCCAACTCCCTCCCCAAAGTCCCCGTCCCAACTCTGCCCCTTCCCTGCCCCTATTGGACCCCTTCCCCAAATCCTCGCCCCAGCCCTGCCTCTTCCCTGAGCACACCCCGTTCCCCTTCCTCCCTCCTCCCTCCCAGCTGCGCGAAACAGCTGTTTCATGGCACAAGTGCTGAGAGCTAGAGGGAAAAAAAGTGGGCACACAGCGTGCTCAAGGGAGGAGGCAGAGGTGAGCTTAATGGGGGAGGAGGGGGCGGGTAGCTGCCGGTGGGTGCTGAGTCAGTGCCTATGTGGGAGAGGTCTACCAGAGAAGTGAGTCCTTGACTTTCTGGTGCATAGTTAGTAACCTGCTTAGCCTGTGCTTGTTTCGTTTGTACACTGTGGCTAGCCAACCCTGAAGGCATCGCATGTACAGGCGAGCATTTGCTACCACCAATATGCAAGAGGCCATATGTCCTAAGAGCTGTAGGGAGTCTTGGACAGTAGTCTGTGGGCTGGCACCTATCTGGGTAATAGGGATGCCCATTGTGTGGAATCTGTACTGGGGGAGAGATACAAGACAGGTGATGGAATCGAGGTGGGCTCCAATGAAGTCGATTTGTTGGGTAGGTTGTAAGGTAGATTTGGTTTTGTTTATTTCCAGGCCCAAAGGTGCGGAAGCAGTGAAGGGTTGCAAAAGTTGCGTGGTTTGCTTCTAACTGAGTGGGAGACTTGAGGAGATAGTGGTCCAGGTAAGGAAATATGAGGATTCCTTCCCTCTCCCCCACCCCAAGATGTGCTATTACAACTGCAAGTATCTTGAAGAAGACACATGGTGCGGTGGAGAGGCCAAATGGGAGGACTTTGTATTGGTAATGTTGCACTCCCACAGCAAACCTGAGGAAACATCAATGGGCAGGGTGGATAGAGACATGGAAATGTGTCTTGCAGGTCGAGCGTTGAAAACCAATCTCCTTGTTCCGGCATCGGAATCATCATTGGGAGAGTAACCATCCGGAATTTCTGTTTCTTGACGAACTTGTTCAAATGTCGAAGGCAGAGGATAGGGCGCCAACTGCCGTTTTTCTTTTCTGTCAAGAAGTAGTGGGAGTAAAACCCTTTTCCTCTGTGTTGAGGGGGTACCTCCTCTATTGCTCTGAGATGTAGAGACACCTTGTACCTCCTGACAGAGGAATTGTTTCATGAGAGGGGTCCCTGAAGAGGGATGGGGTAGGAGGGTGCGTGGAAGGTAAGGAGAGGAAGGGGATGGGATAACCCAATCTGATAATTTCCAGGACCCATCTGTCCATAGTGATGGTTTTCCAGTTGGCCAGGAACGGATGCAAATGGTGTCCAAAAAAATGGTTGGTTGGAGTTGGTGCTGGAGAGGGTGCGAGGTTTTCTATACCCTTGACCAAGGCTTCAAATTTGTTTATTTGAGTTAGGAGGGTGGGTCGCCGTTGTTTGCAGAGGGCGAAATCGTTGGTTCCTGGACCTATGTCGTTGTTTAGGTTGTTGCGTATCATAGCGTCTGAAAGGTTGACGTTACACAAAGGTATGGTAACACGGCCATTGGTATGGCTGATATCTATATCGTCTCTTCTTTGAGGCAGGTGTTTGGATGCCTAAGGATCGGAGTGTGGCACGAGAGTCCTTCATGGAGTGAAGGACCTCATTGGGTTGTAGAGACAAAGAGCTTGTCTCTATCGAAAGGGAGATCTTTGAACGTATTCTGTATTTCCTTCGGAAAGGAGGAAGAAGCAAGCCATGAGGCACGCCACATGACTATGGCTGTGGATCTGGCTGCTGCGTCCACAGCATCGAGGGCAGCTTGAAGAGCTGTGCTAGAGATCAATTGGCCCTCAGACACCACTGCTTTAAATTGTCGTTGTTTATCCTCCGACATATCATCAATAAATTGCATTACCTTAGCATAATTTTTGTGGTCATATTTTGCTAGGAGTGCCACATAGTTCACTACTCTAAATTGCAAAGTGGAAGAAGAATCCACTTTGCAGCTGAAGAAGTCCAGTCTCTTGTTATCTTTGTCTGAAGGAGTGGAGCGGAAGTGTTGGTATTTGTTTTTCTGTTTGGTTGCATTGACCACTAGCGAATTAGATGAGGGATGTGTAAATAGAAACTCAGAATCCTTAGATGGGACAAAATATTTGCGGTCCAATCTCTTGCTAGTGGGTGTTATTGTAGCTGGGGTCTCCCAAATAGCTTTAGCAGGTTCCATAATGGCCCCATTAATTGGTAGGGCTATTTTGGAGGAGGTCATAGCTTGCAGGATGTTGGTGAGCTCGTGGTGTGTTTCAGGTACATCCTTCAGGATAATCTTGAGCTCTTCTGCTACTCTCAGACAACTGTTGAAAGTGACTGAGCTCATCAGTAGCAGGAGGTGGTTGGGGCACCATGGCATCTTGTGGTGTTATCGCTATAGAAGAGCTGTGCGGGGCACTTGAGATCTTATCTGTGTTTCAGTGTAAGCAGGCAGTGGGGAGGGCTTGACAGCTTTCCTCCGGGCAGGCCGTGGAAGACCCGAGTGTGGTGTGGTGTAGGCCCATGGACCCCCCAGTGTGGCCATTGCTCCGGGGGCATAGGTGGTCCCATCCAGGGATTTCCCTACTAGTGTGGATAGCCTTGAGGATATGGAGCTCATGCTGTAATGCATCTCCCAGTTGTAGGTAACTGAATCTGGGGAGTGTATTGAAGGAAAACATCTGGTCATCATACTCCTCTTCCTCGTCCTCATCCTCCCACACTTCATTAGTGGGGCTTGAAGTGGTAGGGGAGTACTGAAGGCAGGGTGCTAAAGGTCTTGGTGACAGACTGGTGCCGAGAAGAGCAGGAGCATGGGACACCCTTAATTCCTCTGGCTGTAAAAACTGCAGTGGAGCTGACTGACCAGGAATCAGTGCCGGTGTAGCTGGTGGAGGCAGAGTCTGCTGGGGCATCTGTTGGCACACCAAAGGGTGTCCCGGAGGCACAAGCTGGCTCTGTGGAGTAAGAGTCCCTGAGGTAGGCACTGCAAGGGAGGCTGGAGACATCAGGAGGCTCGGGGCTGAGTGTGGTGGCTGCAAAAGCAGCACTGCAAGATCAAAGGATGGTGCCCAGCTGCCGCTTGTACTGTTGGCACTGTAGCAGCTCTCGGCACTGTGCTGACAGAAGTGGCCAAAGGAGAGCTGAAAGAGATGGGAAACTGGAAGCCCTGAGCCTCAGCACGGTTGGTGCCTGACACATGGAAGGTGACAGGAGAACCGGTTTTAACTGGACTGCAGAGAGGCATCTGGATTCATTCAGTGGTGGTGAACAGCAGAACCCAATTCCAAAAGTCTAGATTAGCTAGAGGATAATAAACATGGGGAAGACAACAAATGCATTCTATACGCATAGTTCCAACTGCCTTTTCTAGAAGAGAACTTTGCTGGGAAAGCAGCAGTCTCTGGGCAGCTCTAACAAATGGCACAGCATAAGATGACCATATTTTTCCACTTTAGCAAGTTATTCCTACCACTGAACAACATGTGCTTCTGACTCACAAGGGATTCCCAGTAAAATCATGCAAACCAATCTAAATTTTGTTCCTTGTTATTCACAATACAAGTTTCATTTAAAAAAAACAAACAAAAAAACAGAGGATTTCTCCAGAAGTTCCACTGCTGCTTTAAGTCACAATTTCTAAGACATCACATCAGCTGATTTCATATGGAGATTGCTCCTTAACTCAATGCCTCCAAAAATTCTCTCCAGGCTTGCTGTGTAAACGTTAGTTTTGGTCTGATTCACTCTCTCCGCCCTCCATTACTGACACACAGTTACAGATTGATGTCTTTGAAATGTTTTTTCCTATGAAAAATGGCTTGTTTTCCCTCCATGGAAGTTTCCATTTTTTCTGAATATTTTGGGGGGAGTTTACATCAAAAATCCAAACCCAAAACTTACCTTTCATTTTTTTGGCAACCAAAACTGGCAAAATTTCAGCCTTTCAGGAATTTTTTTTCAAATAAAACCTATATTTTTCACGAAAATGGGTGAGATTTTTCATACTGCAGAAAAAATATGACGGCAAGGTATTTATTCATTTTTGTCAACATATTTTATGGAGGAAAAAAACACATTTTCTGACCAACTCTAATTACAGGGCTTACAAAGCTTGAAAAGGTGCAGATACTTTGTGCTGGACCGGGTCCTTATTCTACTTAGTCTCTATACCCACCTGGCAAAGTGTCGCCTCTGATGTTAACCTGCATTAGCTCCTCAGCTGTAGAGAAGGCGTTCAAAGGTGGCAGACTAAAGAAGAAATGTTACTGGACAAATGACCACCTCCTTTAAAATTGGACAAGACAAAACCCTTAGTCTGAGGTTCACCTGCTGAAGGGATCTGCTCACTATCTCTTGACAGGAAAGTCTCTCACTCCAATAGACCCATTTGCCTATGTACTGAGACCAACACAGCTACCACAATACTGCAAACAATCTGCCTATGTCAATCAGAATTGAAATGGAAGCCCGTTAATCCAGACTGGTGCTTATGGTTTGTTTTTTTTTAAACCTTCCGTAGATTTACAATAGTCATTTAAATACATGCTGAAGATATTGAGGGTTTTACTGACCTCTGAAAAGTGCAAAGTGAATTGTGGTTGATGTTTGGTCCCCCAAATGCAGTTTATATTAGAATGGGCATGTTAAGTAAAATGATCATAAGAATGTAAATTCATTCTCTATCAGACATTTCTGATAACTGTCTGGTATTACTATGGCAACATAGGCTGGGCAGTAGCTATACAGCTTGGATACCTCTAATACCAGCAATAGAAAGAATTTTCAGTGTTAAAGGGAAAGATCTTTACATTGATCTAGTTCTTTTCATCCTCAATGATACAAACATGCTTTACAAAGTGATACACAAACTAAATACAAAGATCACTTCATTCACCACTGAAATGCAGCCATCTCTAAATATGAGCCACTTGTTTTGTTAAATCTAAAAGCTGTTGAACTACAAAACAAACCACTATCAAAACAGCTGTTTTTATAAGATATGCCAGTATTAGCATAGAAATGTCTGGGACTATTGGAGTTAGGGGTATCTGCCCTGAAAAATCAGGATGAATATAAACATTAATATTTAGTAGTAAGGCAACAGCCAGCTGAAATTGCAGGAATAAGTCAGACAGGCAGAATGAAATTTTGGTAATTGATACATTTCATTAGATAAATGAAAACAATCAAAAGCTATATGAATATATTTAAACTGACTGTACTTAAATGTTTTCCATATTAAAATTGTCTTTCTAATACCTCAAAGTCGTCATTATTCTCAAAAGAAAGATACTCCACAATCATCACTGGATTTCTTATATTTGTCTTCAACCAGACAATTTTTTGTAATTGTAATAAATCATCTTAAAAAGGTACAACTGTGCATATATCAGTCTAAACAGAGGTGCAATATATTCAAAAAAGTTTATCATAATAGTTATTGCCTCGTTCCCCTAACCAGAAAGTAAAACCAAAACTAAAAGGTCAACCAATTATTTGCTTTTTCTATAAAATGAAATGGCCTATTCAATCTACATTCTCAAAATCTAAAAGGTAAGGTGTAGAAGCTAATACAGTAGCTGAGAACTGAATTAGATTCACAGCCTTTTCAAGAATTTGCTTCTGATGTCTTTAAAAGAGATTCCTTCTTCTCTACCGAACTGGAGAAAAGCAAATACTCTTCAACGAGCATTGAACTGGGTCTCTAGAGAGGTAAAAATTTCCTTAAGAATTTCAGTTCCTATCAGAACAGTCTCTCAAAGACCATTAAGGTACAATTGGAGCACTGGAAACAAAGAATGCTTCCCAGTAATCTCACTACCTCACTGCAAATTCTCTTGCCACTAAAACATACAATGGCAAAATTATGTTACTTATTTCTTCTCTATAAGTCATCAGGCAGTTATTGATCAGTGTTAAAAGAAAAAGCCTCAAAACATTTGTGCAAAAATTTACATTCAGCACAGACAGTTATTTAAAAGTCTTTTTTCCCCCAGGGAGATATTTTAGTATCATTTGAAAAAGAATGTCTTTGCTTGAGACTGCAATTTACTAATGGTAAGGGATCCTTTCCAGCCTGTCCACTTGCTGCATCAGAAATGTTTGCTGTTGTGTTAAGATGAATTATCCTCCTGCAAAACCCTCCTTAAAACTCTCCTCTGCCAAAATGCCTGGAAAAAACGTAACAGGTTGGTGGTGTGCTGATATTTCTGCTATCATGCTAACCAACAGGGCCTGCGCTTCCATTTAGGCGACTGCGCTAGGATTTGGGGGAGGGGGGGCGCGGCATTTTGCCACCCTTGGTGGCAATTCGGCAGCAGGGGGTCCTTCCGCGCTCCAGGTCTTCGGTGGCAATTCTGCAGCGGGTCCTTCACTCGCTCTAGGACCCACTGCCAAAGTGCCCCGAAGACCAGGAGCCGTGGAAGGACCCCCTGCCACAGAATTGCCGCCAATGACTGGGAGCGCGGAAGGACCCCCGCTTAGGGCACCAAAAACCCTGGCGCCGCTCCTACTGACCAATACTGTCTCATTGTTTCCTTGTACTTCCCCATCTTTTGTCTCTTGTCTTGCACTTAGACTGTAAGCTTTTGGGGGCAGGAGCAGTCATTTTGTTCTGTGTTTATATAGCACTTAGCACTATAGTCCATGAGTAGATGCTACGGTAATATAAATACATAACAATAACAACAAACAAGAATAAGATATTTATTTTCCATGTGAGAAATATAAAAACAGATTATTAATCAACATCTGGTGTAACAGAGAGCCTTCATTTTCATTTATAGGCATTCATGCTAGTGTACTTTCCAGTCAAATTAGCAAAAAAATCCCAGACCCCTTCAGTCTTGAAAAGGAAATTTGAGTATCACAACCCGAGCAGTCTCGGTTCTTCTCATATGTCTCATCTCAGGGAATCCTGGCTGTCAGCTAGTGGTCAACAGCTACTGGACTATCAAAATGGTAAATCCTCCATTAGAAAGTCATATGATACACCATATGGTTTATAAGGAATATGTGACTTTGAACAGAGAGCAATCATTTTGATTCCAGTAAAAACCATTTGTGATGTTCAGCAGTATTGTTCTGTCCTTCAAAGTGAATGCAGATAATGGAGACACTGTAAGTGAATCAACAATCGGGAAAACATTTGGAAATGGCATATTTTCTTTCCTCTGTAAAACGAGTTGCATAAAGTCAAACAGTAAGAGCTGCATCTCTAGTTGGACCAAACAACTACTATGGCCTTAGTAGCCCAAGGAAGCAGAGTCAGTTAATGTAATAGAAAACATACAGTCTGGTTAAGGGACTACAGAAGGAATTACAGTAATAGAGAAAAAAGGGAATTAACTGTTGAGCTGTTTGTCTTATAGAGTGGATGTTGAGTCAGACAGGACCAACCTTGCATAGCTTCAGGGTATTGGATACAAGGCACTGAAAAGGGCATACTCAGAGGGTGAGAACAGTTAACCATTGGCAGATTGGTATGTATGAAAATTAATTTTAAAAGCTTAAAAACAGAGGGTCAGAACAAAGGTTCATTACAATGGTTCAGAGAAACAAAGACCTTTTACATAAAGTCCATAAAATTGAAGGATATCAGAATTTCACCCAGCTATTTCATACAGAGAAAAGCAAAAGTCTTCTCTTAGCAAAATAAAAGAAGAGTGACATTCATTGAAACCCAATACTAACTTGCCTACCCTAGACCCACACCACTCCTGAAAGGGGCCAATGGACCCCTGCAGGGGCACGTGGCTCCGCATGCTGCTCCTCTCTGAAAGCACCACTCCCACAGGTCGCCCAGCCAATGGGAGCTGCAGGGGCAGTGCTTGCAGGCAGAAGCAGTGCACAGAGGGAGACTCCTGCCCCTGCCCCCAGTCCCGGGGGCCACGCTAGCTGTTTCTGTGAGACCTGTGGGGCCAGGGCAGCCAGGGAGCCTGTCTTAGCAGCAGCACCACTGCGCTGCCGGAGATCACAATCGACTAGGATATGCTCTAGTATCGACTAGTCGGTGACCCCTGCAGTTAAGTGATCACCTGTGAAAAATCTGCTGCAAGTGACTTGTCTAACATTACACAGAAACTCTGTGACTGAGGTGGAGATAGAATCCAATTCCCCAAGGCAGCATTCAACTCTTAACCATGATCATCCTCAGAGGAGGTCCATCCTGAGCAATGAATGAGGTAAGGAACTTGCGGAAAAAATGTGATCATGTAATTACAGATTGTATCATAATACATATACACAAAGCAACCTTACTTCTGGCATTTCCTATCCTGAGTGTTTGACTTTGCAACCTTAATAGTGTTTTTAATGTGGGTTGTGTGTGTGTAATTTTGTAGGCTTTTTTAAAAAGCGAAATGAAAAAAAACACAAATTCCATCATGTGGCACCGTGTTGACATCCACAGGGGTCATCAGCAGGACTGGAACCTTCACGTCCATAACACAGATCTCTGCCACTTGAGCTAAAAGATAGCAGTAGTAGGCTGTAATCTCCGACGTGGAACAGAGCTTTCAGAACCTTTGCTAGTGGGTTTCACAGATATTTGCTGACAGCACAGGAATGCTGAGACTCAGAAATCTTGGGATCCACTGGAGAGGGGAGTGTGCTCTAGTGAGCACAAACTTCTCTGCCTGTTTCCCCAAAGCGTGACGACTTCTACCTCGTCCTCTTCAACTTGACCCAGTCCTTGTTCTCTCTTCCTTCTCCCAGTCCCTGTGTCCTCACAGAACCAGTCCCAGTCTCCACTCCTAAGGGTCTGTCCTCATCAGATCTGTCTCTTCTCCCTTTTCCATGCCTCACTGGTTCCCAGTCCATCTCCCACACCAGACTCCCCATCCCAGTCTCCATTCCACACTATGGCTCCTCATCAGTGAAAGTCTTACTCAGGCCCCTGCAGCCTGAGGCTGGAACAAGATCAATGCGGACAGAATATTTGGGGAATTTAGTTGTTAAAAATCTAAGAAGTATGTAGTGAGCATGTGCAAATGGTGACTTTTCGAAGGCTTATAATTAGCCAAATTTAGGCAGATTTTCACATTGTCAGCAAAAAGCAATAGAGGCCAACCTGCTGCCAAATGTCAAGTTCCTGCTCCAAGCTATAGGGGTGATAGAGCTTTTCAATTAAAGGTAGGGCTGTTGATAATCGCATGAGTTAACTGCGACTAAACAAAAAAATGAATTGCGATTAATTGCATTGTTAAACGGTAAAATACAATGAAAATTTATTAAATATTTGTGGACGTTTTTCTACATTTTCACATATAGTATTTTAATTACGACGCAGAACACAAAGTAAACAGTGCTCACTTTATATTATTTTTATTACAAATATTTGCACTGTAAAAATGATAAAAATAGTATTTTTCAATTCAGCTCATACAAGTACTGTGGTGCAATCTCTATCATGAAAGTGCAGCTTACAAATTTAGGGTTTTTTGTTACATAACTGCACTCTAAAACAATGTAAAACTTTAGAGCCTACAAGTCCACTCAGTCCTACTTCTTGTTCAGCCAATTGCTAAGACAAACAAGTTTGTTTACATTTTTGAGAGATAATGCAGCTCACTTCTTATTTACAATGTCACCTGATAGTGAGAACAGGCGGTTGCATGGCACTTTTGTAGCCAGCACTGCAAGGTATTTACATGTCGGCTGTGTTCCCTGTAAGCTGCGTGCTTGGGTGGCTGCCCAGGAGAGATTCAAGCAGAGCATGCATATCAGGTGCCCCTGCCCCCGCTGCTTTGAAGTCATGTTACTCTGTCTTGCAGCTGCAGAGCAGGGTGAGGGTGAGGGGAGAGTGCTGATGTCAGGGTGTCCCTCTCCCCTCACCCCTATACCCCATCTCCCCAGAGCAGGGGAGGACACAACAGGGCCCAGGACAGAGCAAAAGAGCTTTCAGTAAGTGCCTTAAAGAGGCAACGCACAGCATCTCAGAAACTTCCCCAGCAGCCTGAATACACAGTGTCTCTGTGTCACACACACAGTTCCTTTTACACTCACTTCCCAACACATACTTGTATCATTGTTGTTGGTACTTTCTTGGTACTTCCTAAAATGCATATATATTCTCTGTAATTTTATTCTTTTAAAGTGTGTTATTTTTGTGTTTTGATTGGTCTATTTCATCATTTATATTTCTCTTACACTTAAATTTATTTCTTTGAGTAGTGAGTGCTAAAGTGCCTGACCTGTCCTGGCTGCAGTAATTATCCCTACAGTAACTTTTTAAATATATATATTATATCTAGGTTTTTTGTTTCTACTGGTGGCTCACATCCACACTTACCTCGGTGCACATAAAATTTATTCTACACATGAATGGAAAATATTGGAGGGAAGATTGCATGCCGGATATGCTAAACATTCATATGCTCCTTCATGCTTCAGCCACCTTTAATGGTGCTTGTGCTCATTAAAAAAATAACGCATTAATTAAATTTGTGACTGAACTTCTCAGGGGGAGAGAGTTACAGATCTCCTGCTCTGTCTTGCCCACATTCTGCCATCCTTCATGCCATCCTATACTTCATCCGAGACTGATATAACGTGATGACCCAGCACATGTTGTTCATTTTAAGAACACTTTCACTGCAGATTTCACAAACACAAAAGAAGATATCAATGTGAGATTCTAAAGATGGCTACAGCACTTGACACAAGGTTTAAAAATCCGAAATGCCTTTGAAAATTTGAGAGGGATAAGGTGTGGAGCATGCTTTCAGAAATCTTAAAGGAGCAACACTCCGATGCGGAAACTACAGAACCCGAACCACCAAAAAAGAAAATAAACCTTCTGCTGGTTGTATCTGACTCATATGATGAAAATGAACATGCGTCGGTACACACTGCTTTGGATGCTTATCGAGCAGAACCTGTCACATGGTAGTCAAAGCATGAAGGGACATATGAATCTTAACCACATCTGGCACGTAAATATTTTGCAACACCAGCTACAACAGTGCCATGCAAATGCCTGTTCTCACTTTTAGATGACATTGTAAACGAGAAGAGGGCAACATTATCTCCTGCAAATGTAAACAAACTTGTTTGTCTGAGCAACTGGCTGGACAAGTAGGACTGAGTGGACTTCTAGGCTCTAAAATTTTATCTTGTTTTATTTTTTGAATGCAGTTATTTTTTGTAAATAATTCTACATTTGAAAGTTCAAACTTTTCTGATAAAGAGATTATACTACAGTACTTGTATTAGGTTAATTGAAAAAAAATTATTTTGTCTTTTCAGTGCAAATATTTGTAATAAAAAATAAATATAAAGTGAGTTGTATACACCTTGTATTCTGTGTTGTAATTGAAATCAATATATTTGAAAATGTAGAAAACATCCAAAATATTTAAATAAATGGTATTCTTATTAACAGCACAATTAATCACAATTCATTTTTTTAATCGCTTGATAGCCCTAATTAAAAGGTTACCAGAATTTTTTAACACGGGCAGAACCAATGTCCTTTTCCCTATTAGCCTTATTCCCTCAAGTGGCTGGGGCAGTTTGGCTGAAGTTCTCCAAAATAAACGCAGTCTTAGGCAGACACTCAACATGGAAAATTTGAGCCCAAATGGTTAAAGTCTGGCACAGATAGAGCAACTGAAAACAAAAACTTTAACAGGAATTGTCAAGCAACAGTGCTACAAGGCCTGCCTATGAGATATAGATATATATTAACTAATGGCTTGTCTACACTAGCAATCTACAGCACTGAAACTTTCTCACCCAGGAGTGTGAAAAAACACCCCCTTGAGTGCAGCAAGTTTCAGTGCTGTAAAGTGCCAGTGTAGACAGTGCCCCAGCGCTGGCAGCCGCACTCCCAGCGCTGGGAGCTACACCCCAAATGGACGTGGTTTTGTTAGAGCACTGGGAGAACTCTCTCCCAGTGCTGCGCCGCAAACATACAAGGCACGTTAAAGTGCAGCGCTTTAGCATTGCCAGTGTAGACTAGCCCAAAGTCAGGAATGCCTTGTTTCAGCAAGGAAACACACCTGTTTCTCTCTTATAACATCTGGCATACTGTACTGTCTTAAATGCCAGGACTGCTTGTTGAAGGCAATATTGCAATTATAAACTATGTTGCTATTTGTACATAAAAATAATGAAAGCAATAAAAAAATTAAATAATTGGATATGAGTCATAAAAAATTTGTGATCTGTGACTGTTATTCACATACCATATCTGCGCTGAGAGAAATGGCTTGATCTTGCAAACCTCATGAGTAGTCTTGCTTCATGCATAAACAATGCCTGCTTGATTAAGTAAGGATTTGCAGAATCAAGTCCTTAGGATGTAAACTTGGAGACAATTTTAGTATAGCATTTAATAATAAAAAAAATAAAAACCTTTCCATGGTCATTTTTATTCCATTTCAACTGCATATATAACAGGATTTTACAAAGGTACATTAAATTACCCAATTGTGTTTTAACAAAAAATAATCATGGGTTGAAAACAGAGCACTGCAATTCTGTTTCATTAAAATATTGTTAGATTTACAAACATGATACTATTTCTTCTTTCAGGCCCTGATTCAAGAGTTTATCCTTATTCAAGATAGCACTTAAACACATACTCAAAGTTAAGCATTTCCTTACATGCTATACTGAACAGGACATGGACTTAAGCACATTTAAAGTGCTTTCCTGAATCAGAAATGTCTATGTGCATTTATTGGTACTGCTCCTCCAGCTATAGTCCCTCCCTCTGCAGTGCAGCCAGCCCCATAAGTTGTCCTTTTGCTTTATTGGTTTAATCAGTCATAAGTTGCTCCTAAGGGCAGAGACCTCATCTTCCAATTGTCAATTTTATATTTCTACTATTGGAAAGGGTGCGTATCTCTATGATGCTATATAAATAATAAATAGCTGGAGCTGAGGTCTGGTAACGTTTGATTGCAGTGATTCCAAACCCTAATGATATAACAATTTTAATTACAAAAAGCTATGTTAAAGCTAGGTTTTAGATGCACAAAAATAGGCAATTTCTTAGCTGAGTTTCTTTCTGCAACCTTAAATCTGCCCCTTTTGTGAATATGCGATTAAAAGCCTCTACTGTAATATATCATGTACAACTTGCAAAATTTTACTCATGCACTGGAGTGAGGATTTTTTTTGTAATTGCTACTGGTATAAAAATATTATTCATGTTTTCACTTATCAGTCATCCTTGTAAAGGGCACTGTAAAGGCAAAAACAAGCTCTGGAGAGGGAGAAGCCAGAAATCCAAAAGGCTTAAAAACAAAAAGGAAGGGGGTGGGAGGTTTATCTTTTTAAAACTAAGTGCAACTGTTAGCCTGACATTAATGGTAGGAGCTCCAGTTTTAAGAGGACAGAAATATGTGTTTTCTATGCAAAATGTTCATCCTCTTCAGATTCTTTTTCAAGCAGCAGCAAATTATACTCTGGAGCATGGATGTCCCCAGGCCCAACAAACCTGGATGGTACAAGTCCAGGAGGATCAGAAGTCACATTTATCGGTATCTCTGCTCCCCATCACTCTGCCAGTCAAGGCAAAATTTAGAGTTAGGACTCAATCCTCCAAGAAGCTGAGCACCCTCAATTCCCACGTACTTCAGCAGGAGCTGAGGATACTTAAAACCTTGCATGGGTCTCAGAATCTTACAGGATCAAACCTTAAGAGGGAGTCCCGAATCCTTTAAGTCACAAGGCTCCTAAGGGTCATCCCTGTTTGCTTCTCCTTGGCCATGTAAGCTGCATGCTCAGAAATATGACAGGGCTCCACATTCAAGTCAAACAGCTGGAGATCAAACAGCTTTCATTTATTTAAAGAACCATTCACCAAGTCTCACTAATGCCTAATGCATCTTAAATCTAGCAACATCTACTTTGCTTCTAGTATTCAGTTACAAAAATTGCTCCTTCTCATACGTATGCTGGGTTTCTAAAGAGCCTTTATTTGTGATGACATGAAAACCAGAATATCTGGTATGAGGACAGGCCTTCATTTAGCCTCTGGTAAGGTTTGAGTTGATTGTTACAGTACCCCTCCCCTACTTTACTGAGGTGGACAACTATTAATTAAAATTCACAAAACAATTAATCACAGCTCTATAAAGCTGTCGTGTCTCTGCCTGTCACAACCTCTGTATCAGATTTAATTTGTGGAGTCAGGTTCAAAGAATAGTCACATGAAAGGTCACAATTTGATAAAAACCTAACAATATTTTCACTACCACATAAAGAGAGAGAGAGAGAGAGAGAAAGAAGCAGCACATCGTACATCTGTTCTAATTAATTAGAACAAGCCTTCTCACTGAGTCACCAAGTCATTTGTAGCTGTCACTGTGCATTATCAGCTACTTCCCAGGCATTTCCTCACTATTTTCATGTTGCCATCAGGAGACAAATACTTCCGTCATGCACTGGGATAGAAGAAAAGATGTGCCCAGTTAATGGGCCATGATAATAATGATATGCAGTTCAGGGAGGAAGCAGATTATTCCAAGCTACAGGGGCCTGGATGATGGAACAACATTCTGCAAAAGTGAGAAATCCTGATTTGTATTAACTCATTTAGACTTGCATTAAAAATAAAGAGGCTGATTCACTTTCACTAGTGGAAATCAAGAATGCTCCTTTGAAGTCAGCAGTACAACACAGGTTAAAATCAGTGAGAACAGAATCAGACTCAAAGGCCTGCCCTTTACATCCACAAATATATCACCCAAATGCCTTGGTTAGAAAACCTTGGTAACCTATCATCAGATTTTTTTGTAAGCACTGGCTGATTGATGAACTCCTGATTCATTGGTTATCTGCGTATTATTCTTATCAGAGGAAAAAGATCAGGAATCTGGATTTTATAGCACCTATCAAGTAAAAGAAAGACACAAAAACTGGTAAGATTAACGCTTTTTCTGATTATTTGTCATAGTATACAAGTTTTCATTTTGCCATTATTGAGAATGTGATGACATCACAAAAACAGAATGTTGCACTTTTCCAATTACAATCAACTTTCAACATATTCTGAATGTCCACTACACACAACAAAAGGAAGGACTTCTTTTCTTGACCTTAACCTCCACTTGTGAACATACACACTCCTGTGCATTTATTTTTCCAGCACTGGAACTTGAATAGATTAGGTTAGATCAGACAAACATGTCAGTGATGTGTTTCAAGAATTTGTGTGCACATATGATGGAATCTATCATTTCTGTGTGCAGGCATTAGTGTTGAGAAAATGCATGCATGCATTGTGTGTGCACGCACACAAGATTGCACATGTATAAATGGAGGCTAAGCTGAGGTCCCAGTGGGAGTCAGGGCCTAAAACAAAATGTAAAACAATTTTGGTAAACAAGTTTATAGAAGAATGTTTGAGTACAAGATGCATTGAATTAATACATCCTCCTTCTCTCATCATTTTTCTGCAAGCTGTATAAGGGAGTAGTCCATTCTTGCACAAAAGAGTTTTGACCAAATTCTTTTCTCTAACACACAGACCGTCACTGAAATCAATGAAAGTCCTGTGACTTTGGGAATCTATTTGTAAGAGAGGTTTTAAAGAGACATCGTTTGGAAGAGAGGTTTTAAAATCAAAATAATATTTATTGAAAAAGAGAGAATGTTTTTGGCTTCTCTTTGGAAATTGTTTTAGTTTAAATGTTTAACATGGCTCTAGAATGCTTCACTCATGAGATATTATCTTTATGTCACTTAAGGTATGGTCCTGACAAAAGAGATACAAAACAAATATATAGGCTTTGGGAAGGGAAAAAAAAAAGGCAGGGAAACAGGATAATGCTGGCACTGTTACTTGCACTGAGGTGTAACAGTATTTTATTAGATGTCCTGAACATGCCAGCTATTGCTGAGAGTGTCACTGAGTTGTGTTCAAGGTGTAAAAAAACCCAAAAACCACCTGATACACTTAAACTGTTTATCACACAGGCAGTATTTAAAGCTTTATCTGAAAACTTTCAGTTTCAAAGTTGTTTGGGTTTTTGTTGCTTCCATTCCCCACCCCTTTATGGTAAAAGTGATACTGCTGCATAGAAAGAGACCACCTATCTACCCAGCTAAATACAGTAATTATTTAATTAAGAAATACAATCCAAAAGCAAGTAGAGCTAGTTGAAATCTTAATTCCTGAATTCTTAAACAATCAATCAATCATTCTTACTCCTCTGTGTAAACAAACAGTTACAGTGAAAGTTACAGAAATAGCATGCAAATCACATTCTGTTCAGATCACCACATTGTTTCTACAAACTGCAGTGAAAGGCAAAGTTTTTTAAAGTTACGAAATTTCACCACACTGTTACTGTCATGTCCTGTCGCATCAGCTTGAAGAAATTCCTACTAGTTCTTGACAACTTCAAGTGTATACAATGCACTGTGGATTATAAACATTATGTAATGCAATCAATCTATTTTTCTTTACTTTTTTCCATGTAATATTCCTCTTCCACTTCAACCACTGCTCCTTTCCTCTAACCAGGAAGACAAAAGCACAGTTGCCTCTCTTACTACTATCCATGTTATTCTTATATGCAATGTTGCTGTAGCTGTGTTGCTCCCAGGATATGAGAGACTAGGTGTGTGAGGTAATATCTTTCGTTATACCAGCTTCTGTTGGTGAGAGAGACCTGCTTTTGAGCTTACACAGAGCTCTTCTTCAGCTCAAAAAATGTTTCTCTCTCTCACCAACAGAAGTTGGTCCAATAAAATATATTACCCCATCCACCTTGTGTCTGGTTATTCTTAGGCAGTCCTGAGGGGGGTATACTTGCACAAAGCAGTGCTTGTTCTCCATAGAAACAGGATGCTTCATCTCAAGATCATGTTTAGCTTCTACTAGACTAAGTAGTATTTTAATTTTTGTCTACTCTGGTCCTATATTTAAAGATCAGAAAAGAAGGGGGAAAGGGTCCTGAATCTATTCCCCCTTAGCTTTCCAAAATAGTTATTTGAATACATTTATGCAAAAATCACCATCCTGGCTATTGCTCTGTGTTTGTATGTGCGTGCATATCCATAAATACAACACACGCACATACAAAATCATAGCATTACAGCAAGGGAACAGTTTCAGCTAAAGATGCAAACAAGATGATACTATGTGCAATTTAATACACAATGCACGTGATCGAGTATCATAAATCTCACTGCAAAAACCTCTGCATGGCTACCAAGTTTTCATTTAAAAATGAGATTACGTGAAAGACACAACTCTGTAAATCAACAGCAGCAGACCTCATACTGTTAGAGCAAAGGATAACTATTTGTTTATGTCAATCCTCTGCTTATCATCCCAGTTGATCCCTGCACGCACGCAGCCCTGTCCTGCGTGCACATATTCAAGATACTCAGTAAAAAGAAGTTAAACAGATCCAAATTATCTCTAAAAAGGAATTCAAGAAATGCATGGGCTAGCAGAAATTACGCACATAAAGTTGTTTGTTACCTAGTATAAAAGGTCTGCTCTGCGCTAATAAGGTGTGTCTTTCTCTCTGGCATGAGCTGAGAAAAAGCACCCACTCAGCTGACTGATAAATACAGAGTTTGGTACCCGTCTTCTTGCCTTCCGTGCCTCCTTGGGGTAATTGAATAGCTCCAGGGGGAAACGAGCCCGTTTGGCTAACAAAATAGTGACCCAGTTGGGACTTCTCTCCCTGTAGGGGGCGCTGACCGGTGGCTGAGGGCGATTCCGAGGAGTGGCCACCCCGAGCGTTGGTTTGCTCGGGCTTCGGGTTGTCACAATCGGCCGGGGTGGCTGCGTCCCCTCTGAAGAGAACTCCGAAAGACATGGAAGCAAGACGGCTCCAGAAGAAGGGGAAGTCCAACTGCCGGACGCGGCCACTCTGGGCGGTAAGTGCGTTTATCTCCTGGGTTTGAGGAATAACGCCCCCAAAGTGTGGGTTGGACAGGGAAACCCCCTAGGCAGCCCGTATTTGGGAAGGTATATTAACATTACTGCAGTTTTGTAAATGTCTTGTTGTTGTGTTTCTGTGTTTCTGGTTAAGGAATAAGCAAGTAAAGGCCAATGAGTAACTATACCAACTCCACTAACTCGTGGGCTGTTTTGCACAACTATTGACTTGGAACAACCAGGGATTGCTCCTGTCCTAGAGGAGTAATCTTGTTTTTCTTCTTAATGATGTATTGGAAACCGAATTGTAATGCTGAGGGTTTTGTGTGAAGTGCCACTGACAGGTCTGAGACTTAAGCTGACTCCAGCCGCTCCAAGACTCCTGCGAGGGAAACCAATGACATGGATATCTTGATTGCAAGGGGTCAGCCGAATCTCGTGACCTAGTGGATATTTGAGTAGGGCAGATCTTATCTTTTCCTTTGTCCGATAAAATGGGTCCCTGGGGCGTGCCACACTCTTGCCGTTGACCCCTTCTGGGATGGTATGCTGGATAACTGGAAGGCGTTTAGGACGCCAGGCTGATTATGGAATTGTATTATGTAAAGACATCTTGTAAATTTGTACTCGTTATGGACAGGACAATTTGGGTGGAAATGGCCCGAGGGGGAACACTAAACCAGGAAATTGTCAAGCTGTACATAGAATTGTGACCCGGGTGAGCCTGGACATTCTTAATAGATAAATTTGGCAGGACCTGTGGCCAATCCCTCCACTCCATGGTTTGCAAAAATGTAGATCACGAACTATTAAAACCTTAATGGCCTGTTCCCCTGTTAAGAAACCCTGTCCCCCTGTTAAGAAATCTTGTCCGCCAGCTGTAATTCCTTCTGCTCCTGATCCTATGCCCCCTCCCCCTTTGTATCCTGGCCTCCCGGTTCTGGCACCCTCAATTAACGAGCCACCCCCCTCTCCTCTGAAGATAAAACCTCAGCTGGAGAGATAAGGGGTGAGTCAAGTAAACAGAGCTCCTCCGAATGGGAGCCCTCTCCAATCTCTCTGAGCTCCCCGGTGTCTGAGCACACTAGGAGCAAGACTGGCCCAGGCCCAGTGACAGTCCGGCCCGGGCCCACTCCGAAGGAGAAGGTGTGGAGAATGACATCTAATTATAATCCTGGGGACACTCAGTTTACCCTTACTAACTCCTCAGGCGAGGATGACTCGATACTTCAAATGCCCCTACTGGAAATTGTAGCCCCCCGTGGTGGGCTCACTATGATATATGTTCCCTTTACTACAAGTGATTTATATAATTGGAAGCAACAAAATCCCCCGCTTTCGGAAGATCCTGCCCCACTAACAGCAGTATTTGAAACTTTAATTACGGCCCATAACCCTACCTGGGGCGACATGAGGGTCGCTCTTAATACTCTATTGACCGCGGAGGAGAGACGCCTAGTTCTCTCAAGAGCCCGCGAATGGTTAACCGAGACTGGGAAAAACTCGGACGAGGTGGCTGTACTGTTGCCTGAGAGTCCCCCGACTGGCCACAGAATAAAAATGGCAAGGCTCAGCATAGCCAATACGCCACGGCCATAGTGCAGGGAATGAAACGTTGTATCAGAAAAAACCCCGAATTGGGCCAAGCTATATAATATAAGACAGGAAAAGAATGAAAACCCAGCTGCTTTTTATGAACAGCTCTGTAATACTTGTAAAAGATATACAGACCTTGATCCTGAGGATGCCAAGGGGAAACGGAAATTAATCCCCCTTTTTATTGAACAGTCCTATGAGGACATTAGGAAAAAGTTGCAGAAGTTGGAGGGGGCATCGGGCAAAAATATAGAGGAGCTTTTAGAAATTGCCATGAAGGTTTATGATCGAAGGGATAATGAGGAGCGGAAGAAAGGGGCCCGCGTTTTAGCCATGGCCCTGAGGGAAGGATATGAAGAAAGGGGGGACAAAGTTAAGGGACAGCCAAGGCCACTGGGGAAGGGAAGGGGCCCTCGCCTAGGTCGGAATCAGTGTACTATTTGTAGGGAGGAGGGACACTGGAAGAATGAATGCCCCCGGCGACAGGCCATGGGAAAGGAGCATAAAGATAGAACCCTGCCCCGTCCCATCCTCTACAACAGTACAGGACTTTTGGGGGAGGGATCTTCCCCATAGGGGGGCCGGGGGACCCAGCGGCCCCTCCTGGCGGCACAAGCCGCCAGCCTGGATCCCACAGTAAAAATTGAGTGGAGGGCCGCCCAATTGAAGCCCTTATTGATACTGGGGCCATCCTTAGTTTGCTCCCCCTTAATAAGGCTCCCCAAGGTAGAGCTCGGGGACGTGCCATAGTCCAGGGGATTGAGGGACAAACTACAGCTTTGGAAAAAACTCTGCCTCTCCTAGTAAAAATAGGGGACCATCAGATTTCCCACCAGTTTGTTTGCAGCCCCTCCTGTCCCATCGCGCTGCTTGGACGAGACATCCTTACTAAACTGCAGGCAGAAATCTCGTTCGACAGTGGGACTATGGAATTCAGACTTCCTAAGCAGCAAACCTCTAATTACCAGATGGCCCTTTTAAGTGCTAGAAATCTCCCTCTGGAATGCCAGGGGAGTGATGGAAACCAGCTGCCGGGGGTTAACTCAGAGGTGTGGGAGGAGGAGGGAGGCGTAGCTTGAGCTCGGAATGCCTTACCAGTACATATTTCTCTTAAGGAGGGAAGCAGCCCGGTCCGAATTCAACAATACCCCCTTAAGTTGGCCACTCGGATCGGGTTGAAACCTCTGATTCAAAAATTTCTGCAGTATGGGTGGCTCAGGGAAGGCACGTCCCCATACAATACTCCGATAATGGGGGTGCCTAAGCCTAATGGACAGTATCGATTGGTCCAGGACCTGAGACAAATTAACAAGTTAACAGAAGCCCCCTACCCAGTAGTCCCAAATCCTCATACTATCTTGGGACAGGTTCCCAAAAACCACAGCTGGTTCTCTGTGATAGATTTAAAAGATGCCTTCTTTTCCATACCCCTTGATCAGGAATCTTAAAGGCTGTTTGCCTTTGAATGGGAAGACCCAGATACCCACTACAAGGCTCAGTATCTCTGGACTGTTGTCCCACAGGGACTTACCTGTGCACCTGAGATTTTTGGAAGCCAGCTAAAGAGAGACCTTGCCCCATTCCTGGCTAGCCATCCCTCATGCAACATAGTCCAGTATTGCGATGATCTGCTTTTAAGTACTGAGACAGAGGCAGCCTGCAAAGAGCAGACTACAGAACTCCTTAATTACCTTGGGACACAGAGGTATAAAGTTTCAAAAAAAAAAGCTCAACTGGTTAAGCAGCAGGTTACTTTTCTCGGATATCATCTGTGCCAAGGGAGTCGTAGTTGGGGCAAAGAAAGAATCCAGGTTATACTTGATAGCCCTCAACCCCGGAACCCCCAAGAGTTAAGGGCCTTCCTGGGACTGACTGGCTTTTGTCAGCTCTGGATCCCTGACTACGGGGGGAAGGCTAAACCATTATATGAATCCCTAACTAAGGAAGGTCTGCTCCACTGGACAGGGACCAGGGAAATGGAAAAAGCATTTCGAGAGCTTAAAGAAGCCTTGGTTCGGCCTCCCGCTCTAGCCCTCCCAGATCCCTGGAAACCATTCACCCTATATGTTCATGAGAGAGGAGGGGTGGCAGCTGGAGTCCTATGCCAGAGGTCAGGACCAACCTGGCGACCCATTGGATATTACTCAAAAGTGCTGGACCCCGTCGCCAAGGGGTGGCCTGCCTGTTTACGGGCCGTTGCAGCAATCGCCCTCCTTGTCCAGGAGGCTGAAAAATTGACCCTGGGCAGGGACATGGAGGTTGTGGTCCCCCATGGGGTGCCTCAGATACTGGGAACAGGAACTAGATACGAGGTGGGACTCTTGTTGGCCCCTAATTTAATCTTTAGGATGGGTTAGCTCCCTTAACCCAGCTACCCTACTGCCTGATCCCCAGGTTTCCCATGAGGCCAGACCCACTCATGACTGTATTGAGGTCTTGCAACAGGAAACTAAACCCCACCCTGACCTTTCGGACTTCCCCTGGCCCAACCCCGATATCGAAGGATACGTTAACGGGTCTAGTTATGTGGTAAATGGCAAGCCGTTTACTGAGGCGGCGGTAGTGATTAAGGATAGGGGAGTATACAAGTTTAAACTCAGCCCTAATCTGTCTGCTCAAGCAGCGGAGCTAGTGGCCCTTATAGAGGCTCTCCGTTTGGGGACCGGGAAAACTCTTAACCTATATACTGACAGTTGTTATGCCTGCATGGTGGTACATGCTCACGGGACCCTGTGGAGGGAAAGAGGGTTTATTACAGCTTCAGGCCAAAAGAGATTGCGCACTGGAGCCTCATCAAAATGCTTCTTGAGGCCCTGATGCTTCCCCTCCGGGTTGCTGTGATACATGTGCGTGCCCATGGAAGGGCTCCTGAGGCCGAACAGCGTAGGCATAATCAACTGGCTGATCAGGCCGCGAAGGAGGCCGCCCGAGAAGGGGCCTCATGGCTTCTGGTGGTTCAAGATACAGAGGCTAAGACCCCTCCTCCCCAGTATACAGCTGAGGAAGTTTGCCACGCCCAGGCTGCAGGGGCCAGGCAGATTTCCTCTGGATGGTGGAAATTACCTGGGGGGCAGATTTTCGTCCCTCGACCAGTGCTTCAGGAAATTCTTCGGCTCCTACATAGAGAGGGATATATGGGGTCGGGAGAAATGGTTGATCTGGCCACCCGATCCCTTAAGGGGCTGGGTATGCACATAGAAGCCCAGAGAATTGTTAACAATTGTTCTGTTTGTCAACGAACAAACCAAAAAGGGAGTGGCCCTCCAGCCCCAATGGGAGGCTGACCCTGGGCCACCTTCCCTTTCCAAAGGTGGCAAGTTGACTTCGCTGAGATGCCCCCTTGCAGGGGCTATAAATACCTACTCGTATTTGTTGATCAGCTTACTGGATGGGTAGAGTGTTACCCCACCCGACATTGTCAAGCCCGGGCTGTCACTAGGCTTTGTTACATGAAATACTTCCTCTCATTTTCATCTCCCTGAGGTAATTGAGTCTGATCAGGGAAGCCACTTACCTCACAAAGTGGTTCAACAGGTTTCCCAGGCCCTCGGTATACAATGGAAATTGCACACACCCTGGAGGACACAGAGCTCGGGTCAGGTAGAAGAATGAATAGAACTCTCAAGGATACTCTTACTAAAATATGTACAGAATCTAGTTTGAAGTGGCTTGATGCCTACCACTCTGCCCTTACCCGCATTCGAAGGCCCCACGTAAAGGTCTTAAAAACTCTCACCCTTTGAACTGGTCTTTGGGTTTCTCCCCGAATACTTATCCGGGGTTCCGGGAGGATGTAAACTGGGAAATGGGACAGGACTCTTTATGGAAGCAGGTATCTGGGCTACAATCTGTCTTGTTTACAGCTGCATCGATACGCGGCGCCTTTCCAGGCCCTTCCTTTGGATCAGCCTGTACATCCCGTTCCAGATCGGTGACCAAGTCCTTGTCAAGAAGTGGAAGCGTGACCCCTCACCCCCCACGGTGGGATGGCCCACACACTGTTTCGCTCATCAGCCAGACTGCAGTTAAAATTCTCGGAGCGACAAGTGGACACAACATACGCGGGTAAAAAACGGTTCCTGAACCCTACCCTGGAGATTGAGTCAACAGAAGAGGACACCAGCCCTCTGTCAGCCCCAGCCCCGGAAGCCCGGGGTGGCACAGGCAAAGACTCCACCTGGGAGTATCAAGGACTAGATGGATTAAAAGGACTGTTTAAAAAAAGAAATGATGGAATTATCCATAATTTTTGCTTATGTACTCCCACTACTGTTATGGTTGGGAAAATAGGTTTTTACAACTAGGGGAAACAACAGCGAGTTCCTTTAATCTTAGTAACTGTTGGGTATGTGGAGGTCCAGGAGATTTAAATGAGTGGCCTGGGTAGCCCAACCGGTGCAACCCAAATGGTGGGTTAGTAACTTAAGTATAGTGCACAACGATGGAACAGGAATGTGGACTGAGGAATAGTAGTCCCTGGCGACTCTATTCTTCCAGAATAGGCATCTTTTGCCTTAATCGGACAAGACGGAGAGGGAGTGTACGTAGGGGAAAGCAAGTGTGATTGGACTCTATCCTAGGATTTGATTGCTATGATTCCAACTGTAACCCGTATAACTGTTCCAAATACCAAGGGCGATGGAACCACACCCATGTGAACTTACTAATAATAGCTGGGTGAAATGTTCCTACCACCAGCAAACGGGCGAAGGTTGCAAGGCGGTGGATTAGATGGGTTCTTTGATGTTCTCTTTTTAAGTTGCCAGCGAGACAATACCACCAGTAAGGACCATGTGGTACGGTGGCATCAATGGGCATGGCAGCACCATAATGGAACCGGACTTTTTAAAAAGTATTTTTGGTCTAGAAACAATAAGCCCAAATTGGGCTGTAATTGTGTTTGAAAGGCGGGAGCTGGGGCATGGAAATGCAATTACTGTGACTCTGACGGTGAACCGACCGTTATGGGGGGTCCTTTCCGAGCCGGTAATTCTTTGTATTTTGACGAACCAGTGGACTCTGAAACCTGGGATGGTCCCTTTGCTAATGGGACCTGGCCCTAAAAGGTCACTACTGGATCTGTGGGCAATATGCTTACTGAGAGATTGCCTCCAAATTGGTCAGGATTATGTTACGTTGGGTATATTAGACCCCTGTTCTTTTTTACTACCTCAAATACAGGAAATAAATTGGGAATCAAAGTATATGATGATCTAATTAGAGAAAGGCGGTTCGTGGACTCCACCTTGGCCTCCGGAAGCTCCCAAAACATGGGAGCTCAGGAGTGGCCTCCTGAAAGAGAAATCATAAAACATTATGGACTGGCCACTTGGAATCCTAGTGAGTTAATATCCGGGGCCAGGGAACCTATTTATAACCTAAATTGGATAATTAGGCTACAGGCTGTTTTGGAAATAGTTACTAACCAGACAGCCACAGCACTCCGACCTTTTGGCTGATCAATCAACTCAAATGAGAAATGCAATTTATCAGCACCATATAGCCCTCGATTATTTGCTGGCAGAAGGAGGGGTCTGTGCAAAATTAAATGAGTCTAATTGCTGTTTACAAATAGACAATAATGGGAAGGTGGTAAACAGCTAACACAAAGGAAATGAAGGAAGTTAGCCCATGTCCCGGTCCAAACATGGGGTGGGTGGAACACAGATTGGTTACCTCCTGGTTACCGCAAGTGGATGGCTCCGAAAAGGTTTTTATCTTCGCTGCTGTATTTTTTATTACAACCCTATTAACCCTAGCCTGCTTTGCTCCCTGTTTAGTTGCACTAATCAGACGTATGGCTAATCAAGTTGTATATCAACAAATGATGGCACTATACCAGCCGGTAAAAACTGAAGACTGGGGGCCACAGAGCTCTCAAAATGCTTTTAAGGGGGGAGAGAACTTTGTTAGAGCAAAGGATAACTATTTGCTTATGTCAGTCCTCTGCTTATCATCCCAGTTGATCCCTGCACGCACGTAGCCCTGTCCCGCGTGCACGTATTCAAGATACTCAGTAAAAAGAAGTTAAAGAGATCCAAATTATCTCTAAAAAGGAATTCAATAAATGCATGGGCTAGCAGAAATTACGCACGTAAAGTTGTTTGTTACCTAGTATAAAAGGCCTGCTCTGCGGTAATAAGGTGTGTTTTTCTCTCTGGCATGAGCTGAGAAAAAGCACTCGCTCAGCTGACTGATAAATAAAGAGTTTGGTACCTGTCTTCTCGCCTTCCGTGCCTCCTTGGGGTAACTGAATAGCTCCAGGGGGAAACGAGCCCGTTTGGCTAACAATAGTGTAAGCCATGCCCATTTATCAGAGCCATACGTTTCATGCTAACCACATACCATGGTAACAGTTGGCAGCACACATGCAACAGTCAGTTGTGATTTATAGTGGGTTTTGCATTCCTGTTAATATTTTTAAGCTGACACTGCATTGTCAAATAATGCACCTTTGACAGCACGTATGTATAGAATGCTTGTGGGAGAGAACCATAACTATGTATATTTAGGGCCCTCCATTTTCGGTTTTTACTGAAAACCTCTGAAAAATTCCCATGTTTTGAAAAACCCAGTATTTGGATTTTTCTAATTTCTACCCAGATTTTGTACCTGCTTGAACTTCATGGACCTGGTGCCATGGCCACTCTTAGATTCCCTGCTGACCTCCTCAGCATGCCTGTGCTGGGGAGAGTAAATGCTGGTCGGTGGCTGCTGCCACAGTTGTCCAGTGGAGGAGCAAGACAGGCAGGGAGACTGCTAAGACCACCAAACACTGCAGTGACAGGCTGCAGGGAGAGGAAGGGTGTACCCTGCAAGTATTGGCCCCCTCCTGGCCCCAGGCTTACCCCTGTCCAGAACCCCTTTCTCCCCCACCCACTGCCACTGTATCAGGCACCCCTTCACTCCCACGAGTTCCAGGAGCATCCTCCCCAACACACGTGCCGCCACCATGGAGTACTGGACATGCCTCTCCTCCCATCCCCTTGATAGCCACTGCGAGCAGGTGGGTCCAGAGATCTGTCACTGCCTGGAGAGTAACCCCAGGGCACAGAACTCCCTCTTGCTCCCAGGATGGGAACAGTGGAGGAGATGGAGCTGAGGAGCACTGAGACACTCTGGAAAAACTGCTGCAAGCCTGTGCCCTCAGGCTTTTGGAATTCACACTGAAGACCCTTATGTCAAGTGTAACTGCACAAGTCATCAACAGTGAATTGGTTTAGTTTTAAATGCAGTTTTATTTTTGTAGTGTTTAGATACATACACAAACTTTTATTGTTCTCTGTTTGTTGTTTTTGTTCTGTCCTCCCATCCCCAATATTAAACCTGATATTCACCTAGAACACTGCTAAGTTAATTTTCTGCACTTATTTTCACCCATTTTTTAATTCTTGAAATAACTATCAACACATTCCTGAGAATTTAAAAACAAATAATAAAACCAGAAACCACAAGGCTTACGCATACTGTGTAGACACAGACAATTTACAACTGCTTCTTTCACAAGCAGCACTCTAAATTACCTGAATTCATTTTGATGTATTTCAGCAATTTTCCTTTCCAGCTTCTGTGATTGTTTGGGAAAAATCTTGAAGTCGCTAATGTAATTGTCTGGATGTTCATCAGGATCATAATCACCAAGCTCAGCTGGACAGGTTAAAAAACAAAACAAAGCAGCAGAATGAGTTAAATTAAAGAGTAAGTTAATGATGGAACACAGACAGTGAATGCATATGTCCTCCTGTAGCTCAACCTCCACGAGTCATTCAGAAAGTTGCCAAATTTAGTAAGAGTTCAATAAACTGTATTCCAAAGCAAAGCAAACTTGTTGCATTCATAATTAAACTAAGGCTACAAAATATCTGGAGAGATTCATTCTAGTCTTTGAGAAATGTACATTACTACTAAGGGATCACAAACTCCTCCCCATCCAATAAATTAATTTCAAATTACAGTTTGCACTTTGATTATAAAAAGGTAATTGAAAATAATTATTTGGTGATAACATGCTCTGAAAAATATATAGTTAAAACAAACATCTTCCCTTCATCACTCTGTTGACAAGCAATTTAATAAAACAGACCAAAACACTCTGAACTAGATTTTCCTCTCACCTATTCCAGTGTAACCACACTGAAGTAAATGAGTTTAATCCTGCCCTAATATATAAGCACAAAAGCTGTGCTCACTAAAATTAGTGAATTTGCACCAGTTTATGGTAACGGTGAATTTGGCCAACTGACTTCAATGGGAGCTGCTGGGTGGTCAGCTCTCTAGAAAATCAGGCCACTTATTTAGTGTCCAAATATGAATTCAGAAGCGTAGTAGTAGGCACATATTTTTAGCCTTATTGACCTTTGCTATCAAGCTCTGGGCCTCATTCTGGCTTTGGATATACTGTACATTAGGGACAATACTCCCTAATGCAGCAAAAGCTGCACGTACTAATCTGGAGGCAGAATATAGAACCTCTTTTTCCAAACCTTTATATACTCCTGCTGATCATACTAATAGGGTTGCCAACCCTCTCAGTTGGCCAGGAGTCTCTCTCTATCTCCCAGAGGCTATTAAAGCCAAAATGAGAGATTTTAGGCCGCTAAAAGTAGGGCAGCACAGCAGGGCTAATGCGGTCTCCCTACCTGCCCTGGCTCCGGCGATATGTCCAGCAGGGGCTCCTATGGAGAGGTGGAGACAGGGGTCTCTGTGCATGACCCACGCCCCGAGCGCCAACTCCACATTTCCCACTAGCCAGGAACAGGGAACCGTGGCCAATGGGAGCTCTGAGGGTGGTGCCTGCAAGCAGGGGCAGCACAAAGAGCTGTCTGGAAGACTAGGAGTTGCTGCCCAACATGTCACCACTTCTGGGAGCCACCAGAGATAAGTGCTGCCCTGATGGAGCCTGCACCTGGAACCCCCTCCCACACCCCAACTCCCTCCCACAGCCTCCACCCTCTGCCGCACCCCAACCCTCTTCCCCAGCCCTGAGCCCCCTCTCACATCCAAATTCCCTCCTAGAGCCCGCATCCCAAACCCCATCCTGCGTCCCAACTCCCTGCCCCAGTCCTGAGCTCCCTCCCACACCCAAACTCCCTCCCAGAGCCCACACCCCGAACCCCCTGAATCCCAACCCTCTACCCCAGCCCTGAGCCCCCTCCTTTACTCAAACTCCCTCCCAGAGCCTGCACCCCAAACCCCTTGCCCCAGGCTCAGCCCGGAGCCCGCTCCCACACTCCGAACCCCTTGGCCTCACCGCCCCGCCCCGAGCCCGTACCCCATCCCTGTCCCAGCCCAGTGAAAGTGAGTGACGGTAGAGGACAGCGAGTGATGGGAGGCTGGAGCAGGGGCCAGGCTTTGGAGAAGAGGCATGGCAGGGGCGTGGCCTTGGGGACGAGGCAAAGCAAGGGTGTTTGGGTTTGTGCAATTACACAGTTGGCAACCCTATATGCTAATCACTTAGGGTTTTTTATAATGTCCTTCACAATAATTTCTAAGGCAAGTAGTAAACAAAATTAGTAAATAACTCAATTTTATTTACTAAGAACAACATAAAAGGATAAAGAGAAAGAAGTGTCACTTCTAGAAATATTACCAAGATTTTAAGAAGATTATTTCAAAAGAGAAATCAACTGAGCTCTTTTTCCTTATACACTATTCACGTGGGCAAAAAATTGGCATTTACATCACATACCCCTCTTTTTATACGACCTATCCCCTTCCAGGTGTTTGGCCACTTCCTGGCATATGCTAGGGGAAATGTAATTATCAGAGTCCCACAATCTGATGGTAGAGTTTGGTGATGTACTTCCAACACATCACTGCTGCCAAATTACTACAGTACAATGCATGCCTACATATCGGGTATCTGTGCACACAAGTGTCCAGACAGACATCTAACTAGCAATCTATGTGTGCATTCATAATTGCCTGCATCAATATAAGAATCTAGTTACATATCCAGGTTTTGCATGTGCACCTTCAGTTTTTCCTCAAAATTTGGCCCTAAAAAGTCAGGTCAGTACAGAACAGCCAGGGAGAACCTATTCTAGCATTTTTAAGTTGGTGTTAGGAATTTCCAGCATCGCCAATATTTCTGGAATGTCTGTCATACTCTTTCGCTCATGCCCATTCCTCAGTTAACACAGACACAAACAGGCCACATCTTATAGTGCTCGTTAGCTTTTCTAAAACTGACTTAGTACAGCCTTTGATTGGCCACCAAGGCGTAAAGGAAATGAGGATGGTACTCCAATCATCTAGAGATGGAGACCCCATGACTATGGTAATCTACTTGTCTCCCTCTTCCCTGGGGTCCCACCATCATTCAGATCTCTTTTGTTTCAAGGTGGAAAAATGCAATCTGAACCACTGCCCTTGAATCAATTAACTTATCTTTTGTTTCATTCATATGGAATTGAATGTTTATATTCAGAAATATAAAGGAACAGAATCTTGATTTCTTTTCTAGGTAGAGCTGAGTACCATACATAAAATACTGTATATTCTCATATAAAAACCTAACCAGATTAGTTTTTTTTTTTTTCAATGTCCTAATTTGTTGCGGTTTCTTACACTTCTGAACCCCATTCATTTTTGAAGCACATGTCAAAGTTCAGAGAAAGAGAGAGAGAGTGACATAAGGACAAATGGCTCACTATTTTTTATACCTGATTCTGAAATATGCTTCTAAACCCTTAGCTGTTTATATTGAATACCACTCTCAAGGTGCTGAAATAATTCACAATGTGCTGTGGGTTGTACTTACCTTGGACAATACAGGCACCCAGGTAGGCAGCATCAGAAAACGAGCACAGCAAACGACCATGGAAAATGTCCCTTTTTATTTGTAGATACAAAAGATATCTGCAATATATTTAAAAAAAAAAAAAAGCACTTTAGAGTAAGAGTGAGGTGGCCCTGTTGTGAGCTTTTTATGTTGTATTTACTTTATCACCAAGACTATCACTGTGGACAACTATTCTGGGTCGTTCACTTGCTGCATGAAAGGCAGTGAAGAGGAAAGAGAAGGTAGGTATGACCTGTAATAAAACTAGACTACTGAGAAGAAGAGAGCTGTTGATTTCCCTCTGGAAAAATATAATTGGGAAAACAAGAGTGACAGTACTTTACTGTGAGAATGATGAAGAGCACAATATAAGGTGAATCCTATTGTAATTTTAATGTCAAAAAACTATGTTAGCTCAGAGAAAGGATGTTTGTAGGTATGTCATCCCCTTTCAGAATGTTTATCCAAGCAAACAAACTTCTGAAAACCAGGAAATGAAGTGTAAAAGTTGCCCCAATATGCCCCGTTTATAAAAAAAAATACCTTTATTCTGGCAATCCCACAGTTACTGAAATATACATGATCTTCACCTCCTTTTACAAGCCATTCACTGTCACCCACAGGATTCTAACACTATTTAAAGGACAAAGTGGGGAGAAGGAGATTGCCCATGCCACGTTCACCAGAAATCTGGTAGGTCACTGCCTCTTAAGTCACTAGTTAGACTCTGCAAAGTGGGCAGAACATGATGCCAATGCAGGCCACCTCTCTCCCCAAACAGACTGTAATCAGCAATCCTTATGTCCTCATTTACTCCTTGCTCTCCCACAAACTACTGCAATGTCATGATCCAGGAATCACCCAGTATCCACAGACTGGCAACCCTGGCAGCACACACATTTATGCTCCATCAGCCGTCAAGGCATTGTGCTGTGAATTCTAAACCTCTACACTGTGCATCTTGGGAAACACCACATTACTTCCCGATCGCGGGACAGATTAGCCACTTGGGTCCACTCCCAAGACAAGTAAAATATAGATTTTCTTAAACCACCAATTTAAGGTTTTTGTACACACATCCTCATGTCCCACGCCCTCCACAGCCAGAATATATCTCCCTGTTCCTGTCCCCACCCCCACCTCATCCTCACCACCTGATACAATATTGGTCTCCAGCTCCTCTCCACCCAATAACAAAAGTTTTCGTTAGACCACCTGACTATTCTGCTGTGTTCACAGTAAACCTCCCTATAAAATATATTATAACAGACACCACTTGTAGCAAGCAACATGAATTATTAGATTGTCATTGCACAAGATTACAAAAGTTCCAACTAGAAACATCAGTGAAAGGGTAATCACAAGAGGAAAAGGCGTTGGCACATTCCCTTAAACTACCCAGGTAACCAAAAAGCAGCTGCCTAAAAAAATTTTTTTATTGGTGCAAGCATAATTACAATCCTTCCACACTACACATCTAAGCAAGTGAACATGTTCTTGAATACTGATCTAATTTTTGATCCCCCAGGGAGTTAGTGAATTTCAAAGCACTACCTCGGGTAAAGCTTGACAGATTGAGACCATTTTGACTCAAATCATATCAATAGTTTGATCTCTAGTGCTGCACAAAAATCCCCACCTAGAAACCTTTTGAAAAGTGACTTTTTCAGGGCTCCACAACCCATTAATAACTACTCTCTGAGTACGGTTATCCAGCCAGTTATGCACCCACCTTATAGTAGCCCCATCTAAACTGTATTTGCCCAGTTTATCGATAAGTATATCATGCGAGACCGTATATTATTTTATAATTATATGGTAAAAATGAGAAAGTAAGGAACTCTTCAGTAATAGCAAGCTGACACTACTTTTATATTTTTATGTCTAATTTTGTAAGCATGTAATTTAAGTGAGGTGAAACTTGGGGTAGGCAAGACAAATCAGAATCCTGAAAGGGGTACAATATGGAACGGTTGAGAGCCACTGCATTAGCAGTTTGAAACACTTTACACAATTAAAGCCACCTGCAGCTTCATAGTTAAATTTACATACAGATTTTTTATCATTTCAACATGTGTAGCCACCATTTAAGCAGACATCTAACAAGAGACCTATTAGCTTCACTGTTGGTGGCACCCACCAGACCTTTTAACTCCTATTTAAATTCTACACCCGTTATCACTTCTTTCCTTTTTTTAAATAAGTGAAAAAAAGCCAACACCCTGATAGGACTTTTTTAAACATTGGCACTCAAAAGCAAGGGAAATGAGACCACCTCTTGTGAAAGATCTTCCCCTCTCCCATCTATCCATCCATCTCTCTTTGATGATTGTAGAGTATTCTATTAAAAATTAATTTCTATAAAGCTTTGTAAAGACTACAATGTAAAGTAGTTCATATTGTACATTTAGAGAGGGTCAGCATATGTCAGATTTAACCTTGTGTATCAAACAATTGAAGAGATGTGATACAGTAAATGCCATTGTACACACTGTGGAGGGAGTACAAAACTAAGTACAAAGAGAAATACTCAGAACTGTAGCTAGAATTCATAATTTGTGCTCTACAGCCATGGTGGATTAGCCACTGAGCCAATGGGGCCTGTGCCCAGGGGCCCCAGCCAATTGGGGCACCCCCACACCCTGACTCATCCAACACTCCTGCCAGGGAGCGGGGTCAGGGCGCGGGGGCTTGTTGTGCTCCTGCCAGGAAGTAGGGCAAGCCCCCAAGCCCTGACCCCACACCCCAGCAGGAGTGCCAGGCAGGTGGGGCAGGGCAAGGCTAGACTATGCTAGGCAGCAGGAGTGCCGGGGGACTGAGGCTGAAGGGGTGGGGAAGGACCCCCACTTGCTCTGGCCCAACGCTCCACAAACCCCTAATCCATCTCTGCACTACAGGACCTCACCCTTTTTTTTCCCCCTTGTCATACAGCTGTAGTCTGTGTCTATGAGCAAGCTTGCTTTTGGGTCTAGCGATTAGAACAGGAGATTAGGAGAAGAGAGACCAGATTTTATCCCGGAGTCTTCTACTGACTTCATGTATGGCCTTAGGCAAGCTACTTCACCTTGCTGTGTCTCCATTTCCATATTTAAGCAAGATACATTTATCTTGCTTGAATATGTGAGAGAATAACCTTTGGTAAAGTGCTCTGATATTTGCAGACTCCAGGTGCTATCAAGAGTGCAGCATACTATCATTATGATTCAGCTGACTCCACGACTTTTCAAGAGAGGCACACTCCTATGGAGCACAACTGGGGCAGAGGTCATCGTGCCAGAACGTCCTTAATTTTTTTCAAGTAAAGTATCTGAAAACAAGAGATGTAACTCACCAGCAAGGAAAGGTACGGTGCATGTGCGGGGATGTCCTACTGAAAGAGGGAGTTAGGGTCAAGAGGAAACAACTGTTTACATACTGCTAAACACTGACACCTTTTATCTTTTTTTAATCCATTGTCATTTTGAAAGAAGAAAATGAAGTCACTTAATTTAGTTTAGATAGAGGAGGTTTTAGCTCCCATTTATAATCCCACACACTGCCTCCTGTTTTAGCTGCTGCTGCAGCAAACTCTCAGAGCTTATGTAGTTATACAATTACATTTTCCTATTTTTAGAAATGTTTCCTGTTCCCTATTTCCATGTGAAAGACCCTTATAAGCAACAAGAAAAACTGCCAAAATGACAATATGGAGAAATGAGCAAAACGGACTATACATAAAATGCTGTCAAATGCAAAAGTTAAAATGAAAAGGAGATTATTTTTCCTTTAGTATTGCTTCTAAGCTAAAATCAAGAGTATTTTGCCTTTAGCATCTTCCAGTTTATAGTTATATTAATTGATACTTATAAGAACCGTAGGTAAAAAAAATTGGGACAGCAATTTGATTTTAAAATTACAACTTTTTTTAAATTAATCCAAAATCCCTCCCAAAAAGCCTACAGCGGTGAAATTTTGATTGCCTCTCTAGGCCCTGTACAGTGCATAGTTCCTAAAAGAAAGCAACAAAGACAAGAGAAGGCTTTGATCAACTGAAAAAGTTTTATAAATAGCAAAATAAATCAAGTAGCATTACTTACATACCATAGCTGCTTCATACCTATAATACACATTAAAAGAATGCATTCTGTGTAATATGCATATGGATACTTTGCCCTTATACAAAAACTTTCCATTATATGGCCTCAAAATATTTTATGAAGATTAATTAAAGAAGCCTTGCAGAAAGTTTGTTGCATGCCCCAGGGTTACACCAAGTTTACACAGAGACACACAGATTTGTCCAAGGAAAGATACTAATGATTACCCCAAGTATCCTAACTCTCAGTCCCCTGTCCAGTAAACCACTTAGTTCTAATATTTTACCAAAGGAAAGTAAATGTAATATGAACACCATTCTATGTCTGCTGTATAAATACATACATATCCGGAAAAACATAGCATTTAGCAGAATGCAATCTGTTACTACATCTTTCAGTACAATATTCAGTAGTAATTGGACCATTCCAATGCATCAAGTTATTCACTTGTATAAGAATCTGCAGGATTGGGAACAACGTTACTGAAGTGCTTTGAGAATTTCCACAATATGACTTATTTCATTGCATTCCTAGTTGTGAGGCATATGTGCACTCCTGAAAAACAAAACTGGTGCAGAGATTAAGAGGCCACTACCGCCTCAATTTTTTCCAATACATTTTTTGAAAATATCCATGGCAACAGAACATACATGTTAAACAAGTGAGGGCTACTTAAAAAAATAAAATAAAATAAAAAAAGATAGCAACCCTTATCCTCCAAAGAGGCATCTTCAAAAGAATTTATTGTAAAAAATTCAGACTAGTAACAGCCGTCGACCACCACACCTGCTGTGCTCTGCAGGAATGCATGCATGCTTCACAACCGAAAGTATAAATCAGCTGAGTAATAATAATAAAAAGTATGCAGCAATTCTATGGAGACATTCCTCAGGAACGTCTCCAAGTCCTTTACAAACATTGTACCCAGTCCTGCAAACATGTGCACATGTGAGTAAATTCAGTGGGACTACTCATGTTTATATTTGCAGTATCAAGTCATTACTAAATTAAGCTTTGCTACCACAGTGGTATTATCCTCCTTATTTTAAGATGAGGAATCTGAGGCACAGAACAAATTTACCCAAGGCCATACTGCTCGTCAGCGGCAGAGCCAAGAATAAATCCTAATTCAAAGTCCCCTATTTGAACCACTGACTGCCTCAATCCATGGTGCATTCCGCTGGAACCCATGCTCTGTCACCACTCATTTATGTTCATCAGTTAATCTCCCAAAGAGTGCTGGGAAAAGTGAAAGATAAATGTTTAAATAAATGCTAGCAACAGCTCAAATGTTTAGCACAGTATGTGTGATGTTACATTTTGCCGTGAACCAAGGGAGACCAATCCTGCAACTTAATACATGATTTCTTGAGTTGGTAAAGATTTACATTAAATGCACAGACAGAAAAAATACCTGGTGAGCTCTTCTTTAATCTTCAAGGGTTCATGTGGGTAGAATTTCACTCTAAAGCACATGGTATATGGTGGATGAGCTGAAACATTATAAAAAAAAATAAAAAGGCATGAGAACAGCAGCAAAGATCACCACCTCAATCACACTCCAGGAGAAGTTTTCAACATTCTTACGAAATAGCCTATGGAGATGATTAGCTCTGCAATATCAGGCAGCGCACCAAATAAAAACATTAAAAAAAATTCAATGAAACATATGACAGGAAAGCCCAAACCATATGCAGGATCCAGCCAAACTACGCAAATCAATTATTACATGGTTTTGAACCTCACGGTATTTACTGCTCAAACCCATGCAGTGGAATAAAATGTAATTGTTTTTCATGTCAACAAACATAGTAATTTGGAAGCTTTAATCTCCTATCTTGTTGCAGTGAAGTGCAAATATGTCACGTATAACTATTTTTTCTGCTAATGGTAATGTCTAGATTACAAAACAGAACAAGCCATTCATTGAATTACATTTGTACATTTTAAGAGCGTCTGCAAACAACTTACTTGTATCTGAACTGTTTTGTAATTAGAGTGCATCATCACTATCAGATAATCAGATCTCAAACTGAATTACTGTATCAGCAATGGGGTTTGATTAAGTCTGATGTTTTAATCTCTCCAAAGATGATATATGCAGTGCTTAATTATTCCAGTAAAATTACAGTAACACAATCTATATCTTTTTCACTAAATTGGTATTTCAGCTGTCATTCTAGTATTTGCCTATTATACACACATACACACAAATATATATAGTATATTAATGAACATAGCTTTATACTTTCTTATTTCAAGCCTTAATACAGCAGCAGGGAGATTCTGTAGTTCTATTCCAATAATGTAGCATCCAGTGAACACTTAAGTGTAACTGCAGCCCGGGGAGGCCTATTATCTAGTAAGTATCCTCTTCTGATAATCATGCTAGGGTGAGAAAACCACAAGAGCAGAGCACTACTAACGTGAAAGTAAGAGACCATGACTTATTCAGTCAGAAGGAACCACCACTGATTAGATAGATAGGCTGTCAAGCGAGTAAAAAATTAATCCTGCTGTTAAACAATAATAAAATATCATTTATTTAAATATTTTGGATGTTTTTTACATTTCCAAATATATTGATTTCAATTACACATAATACAAAGTTTACAGTGCTCACTTTATTTTTGACTAAATATTTGCATTGTAAAAAAACAGTATTTTTCAATTCACCTAACACAAGTACTGTAGTGCAATCTCTTTATCATAGAAGTGCAACTTACAAATGTAGAATTATGTACAAAAAACTGCATTCAAAAATAAAACAATGTAAAACTTTAGAGCCTACAAGTCCAATCAGTCCTACCTCTTGTTCAGCCAATTGCTCAGACAACCACTTTTGTTTACATTTGCAGAAGATAATGCTGCCGGCTTCTTGTTTACAATGTCACCTGAAAGTGAGAACAGGAGTTTGCATGGCACTGCTGTTACTGCCAGCGACGCAAAATATTTAGATGCCAGATGTGCTAAAGATTCATATGTCCCTTCATGCTTCAACCACCATTACAGAGGACATGCATCCATGCTCATGACTGGTTCTGCTAAATAACAAACCAAGGCAGAACAGAAAGACATGTTCATTTTCATCATCTGAGTCAGATGCCACCAGCAGAAGGCTGATTTTTTTTTTTGGTGGTTTGGGTTCTGTAGTTTCTGCATCAGAATGTTGCTCTTTTAAGGACTTCTGAAAGCATGCTCCCACATCTCATCCATCTCAGATTTTGGAAGGCAATTCAGATTCTTAAATCTTGGATTGAGTGCTGAAGCTATTTTTAGAAATCTCATATTAGTACCTCCTTTGCATTTTGACAAATCTGCTGTGAAAGTGTTCTTAAAACAAATGTGCTAGGTCATCATCCGAGACTGCTATAACAAGAAATATGACAGAATGTGGGTAAAACTGAGCAGGAAAGACACAATTCTCCCCCAAGGTGTTCAGTCACAAAATTTAATTAATGCGTCATTTTTTTAACGTGCGTCATCAGCATGAAAGCATGTTCTCTGGAATGATGGCTGAAGCCTGAAGCAGTATATGACTCTTTAGCGCATCTGGCACGTAAATATCTTGTGATACCAGCTACAACAGTGCCATGCGAATGCCTGTTCTCACTTTCAGGAGACACTGTAATTAAGAATTGAGCAGCATTATCTCCCATAAATATACACAAAGTTGTTTCTCTTGGCGATTGGCTGAGCAAGAAGTAGGACTGACTGGACTTGTAGGATCTGAAGTTTTACATTGTTTTGGTTTTGAGTAGAATTATATAACAAAAAAACCTACATTTTTAAGTTGCACTTTCATGATAAAGAGATTGTACTTCAGTACGTATATGAAGTGAACTGTCCTATGATCCTAATTACAGTGTTGTTCAGATGAATGTGGCCCTATCTAATCTCAGGAAAGTATCTACAAGATATCCTATATTTCTTTGAATCAAAGGTTAGTAGGTACAGTACTCTTCTTCCTCCCCCCACATTGATAAAGATAGACTCAATCAACATTTTTCTTGTGGGGGGGGGGGGCAGGACTCATACAAGCTCTCTTTCCTCCATTTTACTTTTAAAATAATTATAAGCCTAGTAAATCCTAGTAAACAATCTTTTCATTGTAAGTGGTTAGCTTGTAGAGTCCTCATTGTGTGCATATTATGCACTGAAGTCAACAGCAAGAAAAAATAATCATCTCTCACACATTCCTATACATTTTATGACAGCAGTCAGGACCACAAGAACAGCAACAAACATTACTGGTTCAGGGGAAACATGATTGTCAAGTTTGCCAGTCACCTTCCTAAAACAGAATTAAGTTCAACCAATCACTCAAACATTAGAAATGGAAACAGTGACAAATAAAACAGAACTTCATTTTCAAAAGAAAATTTCTCCACAAACTCCTCCCCCCTCCGCCGGAAAATATAATTGGGTTTATAGCAGCTATAAGGCTTTTCTTTTAGAGCAGTCCTTTATCTTTCAGATAAAGACCAGCTGCTGCAGAAAAAATGCCCTAAGGCTTTGTCATGATTTCCTCCTGTGAGGCTTTACCATATTGTTTAAATATATTCATAATTATTTCAAAGGATTTTAGCACAGAGAATTGCATTGGGTGCAACTTCCTCACAATGACGTTATTAATTCACCAGTTTATATACTAACAGAACTCAGGCGGCGAAGGAACTAAATGGAATAAAACCCACTTGAATTACACCATACATTGAAACTGTCAGCCGCAGTAAATCAAGACAAATTCCACGTGAAGGAACTTTACACATTACCTGGCATGTTTCCAGGCAAATCATTTTTATGTTTGTATTTATACCCAGTTGCAGACCATACTATGTGCTAAAGCAACACTTAATCGTAAGAAGTTGTTAGTTGAATCTAAGCATCAGTACACACACTGGTGTACGAGTATCTGTCTCAAAAATCTTTCTGAGCAAACCCACCTGAACAGCACTGCTTTTCAAATACAAGGCAGAAAGAATTGACTAGACAGTTTTAGGAGAAGAACTTGCCGAAGAAAAATCTATACACTCACTTCTTCAGTCACTTTGTTCACAGAGCGATCATCATCAAAAGCAACCCTATTCTGGAGAACAGCTGTTTATATACGAAAAATCCTCTTGAAACACAAACTAGTGAAAAGCAGGTGTAAAAAAGAATCCAGAAACTTCAGGTGGATGGGTGGCAAACAGGGAAGCATGCCAACTGGCAGGATTTCTTAAACAGGCTGCCTTTGCATGACGACAGAGCGACAGGGCTCCATATATACCCCCAATAACACTGTTCCTTTCAACTGACAACATGGAAGAGAGGCAGGCATTGAAGTCCAAAAGCAGATGTTTAAGTTATTTCTGTATTCCTGAGAATGCAAGTATGCAGAAAATTTTCTGCATACGTCAGTGATGTTCCATGTTGCCTGGGCAGTGTTAACATCTTAGAAGCTAGCAGGCTTTAAAAAGGTCTAGTATTCAAATATTTTTTATTGTTCATCAACTCTGCAGAAGAATCTCTGGAGAATCCTGAACATATGCCACTATTCTGCTTCCCCTCTTGGCAAGTAAATCAAATGTTTATGCAGTCCACTTACTGAACACATGTAAGTGAGCCTGAGAGGATGCTAGTCTGTATGTGGTGGGTTTTTTTGGTTTTCGTTTCGGGAGAGGGGAAGGAGAGGGATACCAAATGCACCATAAATTCCACATCACAGGATCTTCGTCAATTACTGTACAACACACATAGGAAGACAGCACAGCCTGTTGACAAACCTAATGATTCAAAGTATTTTAACAAACCTTGGAAGGGATCATACGGGAAGGAATATAGGATTTAAAAAAAAACTACTTAAACAAGGATTCATGCAAACCCTTTCTAACCATTTTGCTTTGCATGGAGTCATGTCCACTCATTTTTTCTCTCAGTGTCTGTTTCTAACAATCTGCAGAAAAGTTAGAACCAAACTCAAGTAAAATCAAGTTTCAGACAGTTTTTAAAACTCGGAGCACTTAGGGTATGTCTTCACTTCAATTAGACACCCATAGCTGGCCCATGCCAGCTGACTTGGGTTCATGGGGCCCAGGCTAAGGGGCTGTTTAATTGTGGTGTACATGTTTGGGTTCAGGCTGCAGCCCAAGCTTGTGGACTCCCAACCTTGCAGGCTCCTAGAGCCCAGAGTCCTAGAGTCTGAGCCCAAATGTCTACCCTGCAATTAAACAGTCCCTTACAGCCCAAACCCAAATCAGATGGCATAGGCCAGCTGCAGGGTTTAATTGCTATATAAATGTACCCTTAGACCAGTGATTCCCAAACTGGGGTTCATGAACCCCTGGGGGTTCATGAAATGTTACAAGGGTTTCTCGGGAAAAAATTCCCTAATGGCGGACAGAGTGGTCCCCAGGAACCCCGGGCACCATGGGGCCAGCAGCCTGGAGCCCCTGGACTTCCAAGAGTTAAGCAGATCAAAGCAAGCATATCTATCACACTGAGGAGATTTAAACTTCAAGACTCCTTATAAGAAATGGAAAGGGAGGGGGATATTTTTTGCTGTTTTTAAAATTAAATAGGCAGCTAGTATTGTTTTTAAAATTATTATGAAGAACAAGTTTAAGCTTTGCTGTAATGTGCGTTGTTCGCCTGGACTGCCCAAAACCTGAAAGCTTGTGTAGGAAGAACTCTTTAAGTTAGGGTATGGCTACACTTGAAATTTCAAAGCGCTTTGAAGTGTGAGCATGGTCGGAGCGCCAGCGCTGGGAGAGAGCTCTCCCAGCGCTGCATGTAAACCATATCCTCTACGGGTGTAGCTTGCAGCGCTGGAAGCCACGTTCCCAGCGCTGCGGCACTGATTACACTAAGGCTTTACAGCGCTGTTTCCTGCAGCGCTCAGGGGGGTGTTTTTTCACACCCGAGCACGAAAGTTGCAGCGCTGTAAAGTGCCAGTGTAGCCATACCCTAGCTTCCTAAATACTTTCATGCTGGTTTCACATCTGATACTCCTTGATGAAACATAGGAGCCTCGTCTTATAACAGGCTTATTCAAAGCAATACAAGTTATGAAAGTGAGATCTTGGAAGAGTGTTGCCATTTTCATAATGTAACAAAAATACTGTAATGATCAATAATAATTAATAAATAGTGTGCAATAAGCATGTCATAAAAACAAATGTTATATTTCCAAGATCACTGCTTTTATAAAATTTATACTCAGGTAAAGGAGAAAAATCCCTGGAAATATTCATTTTTAGGAGGGGGTTTACAAGACGACATTTTAGTGGAAGGGGTTCACAGGTTGTTAAAGTTTGGGAATCACTGCCTTAGACAAACCTGGCCTTTAGTTTAGGTTTCACTGCAACAATGAAAGTCAGGTGAGCTTTGCTTGATTTAAGAGTTTGTTATGAAGTTCTGAACAGGTCTAACTTCTGCATTTCTCTTCATTCTGGACTACCTAACTTCATCTCTTCTCGGGAGCATTAGGTGTGCATGTTCTGAGAGAGCTGCTGCCTGACCCCTTTTGGCTGGCATAGCAAACAAATTACTATACTCCCAGACAGCAATGTCATTAGGAGTGGAGGTGGTGAGAGATTAACAAATTGCAATGGCCCCCTGCCAAGAATATCATTCCAGCTCATCCTAGGAGCCAGGTTGATGTGAACTCTGATTTTGTGCATGGTAATGCAGTGTGTTACCAATCAAGCCACAGAACTGATCTCCATGGATTTTCTTCCTTCTACCATATAATTTCCTTCCATAACAATTATAAAGGCCAGTTGGGCACTAGACCCTATAGTACTGGATGTTTCTCCCCAGTGAGCCAAGTTTACAGAATGGCTACAGTATATCGTACACACACAATTTACTTTAAAAACAAACAAAAGGTTGGACAAATAGCATCCTTGAATACACTCAGCACTGCTGTTGAGGTCAGCAGGAGCCATTCTGGCATAACCAAGGGCAGAATTTACCTCAAGAAGCTTGGCGGGGTGGTTGAGAGAGAAGGAAACCTTATAGATCAACATTTTGGGAGGTGAGAGGAGGGAGTGTTGCTTTCTCTTTATGACTCTTAAAATAGCAAATTCACCCCAAGGACAGATGTGTACAGAAGAGAAAAAAAATGTCATTCTTACTTCTACAAAGACACGTCTACCGTACTTACCAAAGGGGCACCTTTGAGAATTTTCCAATAATACATCAGCGTAAGTTGATCCCATTGGCAAGAAATCTGAAGTGTGCAGCACAAACCTATTGATTGCTAGCTCTGGACGGATTTTTAACCAGTACAAAACGAAACTGGCAGTAGTTCAAGAAACTGGAAACCCTTCAAAGCCTAACACAGCATGTTTCCTTTCACAGGCAGAACTAAGGGCAGTAAAAATGGCAAGGGGGTATACTTAGAACTTGTGCACCATATGTTCTGATGCACTCCACTTACTAATGAAGGTGGAAAACTAAAAGTAATATGCTAGGAGAAAGACTGGGTGCTGTGGCAGCATTCATACTGTGTTGTTCCAAGACAGGCTATTGTATTGCCACATGACAAAACAGAGCATGTTCAGAGATTCCTTCCCACTTCCAGGTATTCTTACTAGATATAAAGAACACTTTTACCATAGTTAAAGAGGAGGAAATTGCAGAGCATCAGTAAGAATCAACAACACTTATCCGGTGTACCTTAAGACTTTCTTACAAGAATCATTATAACCTATTGAATGTATGGCTGCTGAAATATGATAGCTATGTAACATGACTAAATATAGGGATTATGTTTGAATTGTTTTATGTATTATTCAACACCAAGAAATCTAGTCTGATAAAATATGCATAAGAAAACTATTCCCATCCATTCCTGTCTGCTCGTCAATACTGCACTCTGTGAATACAACATCTAGAAAGCTTGGTACTGTGCTGGAGGAAAATTAAATCCCCACATATGCCAGCTGAGATCAAGTAAACAGTCTGCTTAGGGACACAGAGGAGTTTTTTCCATGCTCTTCTCTACTTCTGCTCTATCTAAATCTCACTGGTCAATTAAGTTTAGAACATTATAAATCGTTAGTAGTAAGAACAGCCTATTTTTGCACCATAAGGAAACAGATGTCCCTCATGACAGTGTATCACTGTTTTCTGAATTCTCTGTATTATGCTTACTATTATTCCTAACTTTTTACATAAAGTCTCTATCTAATATACTTCATATAAAATACTCTCTGCCATCCCTCTCCTCCAGTCCCCCAACACAGAAGTTTTTAACTGGAGAGCGTACTATATGATCTGTTTACCAACCACTTCCTTGCTCCTGTTTTCACACTCCTCATCCTCTACTGATCTCAGGTTTTCTTCCGGCTCACCTGGAATCATGATTTCATTTATTTACTGAATACCCTTAATTTATAAAACCGTCTTTTGAATCTGAACCTCTCTGAGATACATTAGATATTGCTGATTTATACAAGAACATAAATGCTTTTTGTTGGATAAAATACACATTAGTTTAAAATCAATCAATAGTTTAAAAAAATTACATAATTGGATTTTTTTTGATAAAAATGCTTTTTGAGATAGTTTTAATTAAGATATTTTTGAGCTATAATGTATCTCATCAGGGAATAGGGATTATAAATTCTAATTCTATAGTATGAGATTATCTTCACGTAATGTTTAAGAAAAGCTTTGTAAATGAGTTCCAGTAGTTCATGGATTAGGGACCCAATGTTATGGGGTTCCAGTGGCTTTTGTATAGATTATTTAGGTTAATCTTTCTATCTACCCAATAGGACTCAGTGCTCAGTCTAGAAGATACCATCAGAAATGCTTAGTTTTGCAGTTCTCAAATTGTGGATTTGTCTCTCCAGGGATAAAAACATTTTTGCTGTTAACAAGCATGTTAATAAATGTAAATAAATATATAGAGGTGAGAAACAGACCTCACCCTTATTTCCCTCTGCAAATTTGTGTACACAGAGTCAATCCCTTACCTCTCTAAAAGTGCAAAGTTTCAAAAAGCTCAATGAATAGAAGATTGTTGGGGGCGGAACAGATGTGGACAAGGAGAAGAAGTCTGGAGATAAATGTGAGAAGGGAGACAGGCAGTAGAAACTAAAGTGAAACTGTTTGAGCAGCACATTCCAGAAGCCTTGAGGTCTTTCTGAGTGTAGCAGCCATCATTGATTTGAGGTCTACCATACCATTCTCTTGCTAGAAGGGAAAACCTATAATGGCAGCAGGCTGTAAAAGAGATCCAGCTTAGGAATAAGAACCATTCAAGAAATATGTGTTTGCTGATGTTTTAAAGAAAGTCACACCAGTGAACTGGTGGAAGTCACTTAAGCACTTGGATTCAGAGACTGCTGAAGTGATAATCTCACTTTTAAGAGCAATAGCTTCTTCTGCCGGTGTGGAAAGAATATTTCCTTCCTTTGGGCAAATTCATTCCAAATTGAGAAATCATTTGGGACCTGAAAAAGCAGGAAAGCCTGTTTCTTTTCCAGACTATGAACAAACAGGAAAATGAAGGTGAAGACAACCGAGTTAGCGGCAGAAGCAATATTCTCATATTGACCTGGCTGACATAGTCAATTTAATTTTTTTGTTTTTTTAAAAACAAAAAATTTCATTTAACTATTTTAGTTAAACAATTTTAACAAAAACAAACCTGATTTTAAAAAACTTGATTGTTTAACAAAATTCAAAAATTCATAAGCTTGTTTTGTTAAAATATTATGTTTGCTGTTGAAGAAAAAAATCCAGAATACATAATGTCGTTGTTTTAGTTAAATAAAAATTTAAATGTCTGTCTGGTGATGTTCGTCTCCTAATATACCATGGCAAGAAAATCCTCCAAATATTTATGATTAACCTGTTGAATTGGAGATATTTATGAAGTGATTGGGAGATGAACAATCTGCTTCATTTACCTTCGGTAAATGAAATAACCAAATAATCATTTGTTTTCTGATATAACTGTAAAACTAATCTGAAAAGTTTTCAAAATAAGTCACTTTAAAAATGTATAGTGTGTACCTTTCTAAAAATGAAACCTACATCTGAGTTGTGAAGAATATGTATTAAGGTTATAACCACCAACTAGAATGCACTTTTATGTAGAAATCCATGATTAAATCGAGTCTTCCTGATTTAAATCAAATCCAACCTGCACATTAATTTGGGGGATTTTTTAAAAGTGTTTATTAGTTATCATTGGTATGATGACACACGTGTGCATGGCCTTTGACAAATAAAATTGCAGGTCCCTGCTGTGAGAAGAGGGCAATTTCGAGTGATCCATTACCTGCCATCCAGCCCCAATTTCCAGCAGCTGGAGGTTCTTGAAGGAACTCTATCTTCCAATCAATACATTTGCTTACAAATTACCTTCTTTTTGGGAGGTGGGGGGCATAGTAGTGTGACAAAGTTCCTCCTCTTGGTGGGTCCTGCGTTTATTGGTGGATTTGCTCGCCTCACAGATTCACCCTGTGGTTTGGGAAACAGCCCAGAGACCTTCCCCTCTAGTAGCGGCCACAGTCCAGTCCAGTTTCTCCTGTGTCTGATCAGGAGTTGGGAGGTTTGGAGGGGAACCCAAGCCCACCCTCTACTCCGGGTTCCAGCCCAGGGCCCTATGGACTGCAGCTGTCCAGAGTGCCTCCTGGTACAGCTACACGACAGCTACAATTCCCTGGGCTACTTCCCCATGGCCTCCTCCCAACACCTTCTTTGTCCTCACCACCGGACCTTCCTCCTGATGTCTGATAACGTTTGCACTTCTCAGTCCTCCAGCAGTATGCCTACTCACTCTCAGCTTCTTGCATGCCTCTTGCTCCCAGTTCCTCACACGCACTTCCTCTCCTCTAGCTCCCTGGCTCCCTCTGGCCTGACTGGAGGGAGCCCTTTTATAGCATCAGAGGGGCCTTAACCAGAGTCAGGTGCTTAACAGCCTCACTTGACTCTTAGCAGATTAATTGGAGTCAGGTGTTCTCATTAGCCTGGAGCAGCCCCTGCTCTGGTGACTCAGGGAACAGAAAACTGCTTATCCAGTGGCCAATATATCCTCCTTCTACTACTCTGCTGTTCCCAACTGGCCTGGGTCTATCACAGTAGATCAAGGAAAACATTAAATATCACCTCTTCAGTCTCACCACATTTTAAAATAATTAAATAGCCTCATATATAAGTAACCTGAACTCTACCACCCAATGGAATGAAACACTACACTGAAGCATTCAGGTTTTTTTTTTTAAAAAAAAAGACTATGCCTTTAAGGGCATGTGGGCAAAATTCTCCCTCCTGTCATAAATAAAGCAGGCTGACAACACTCTTGGGTAAAACAAGCAGCAGATCCCAATGACTGAATTCAAGTCTCCACAGACTCCTGGAAGGAAATCATTGACAATCAAAGTAGTTTTGCTTACTGAACAAGACTTTGTCATCAGTCCATTTATGAAAAAATAATCCAGGCCATAACAACATTTTCAAAGCAACTTGGCTGACTTAGCAGCTAAAGAGCAGGCAAGGTTTTGGAAAATAGGAACCTCAAACAAATGTGAAAAGATTTAATCTAACTTTTTAGAAATCTTTGATTAATTCCGAGTGAATAGAAACCAAAACGTCCAGTTAAATATGAGTGAACACCGTTGCAAAAAAGCAAACATCGTTCTGGGATGTATTATCACTAGGATGACCAGATGGCACATGGGGTGGGTGCGGGGTAATCGGTGCCATATAAAAAAGCTCCAGATATCAGGACTGTCCCTATAAAATCAGGACATCTGGTCAACCTAATTATCACCAGGAATGTTGTAAGCAAGACACGAGAAGTAATTTTTCTGCTCTACTCTGTGCTGATTAGGCCTCAACTGGAATATTGTGTCCACTTCTGGGGGCCACATTTCAGGAAAGATATGGACAAATTGGAGAAATTCCAGAGAAGAGTAACAAAGTGATTATAAGTCTAAAAACATGATCTATGAGAGATGATTGAAAAAATTGGGTTTGTTTAGACTGGAGAAGAGAAGATTGAGAGGCGACAAAACAGTTTTCAAGTACATAAAAGGTTGTTACAAGGAAGACGGTGAAAAATTATTCTCCTTAACCTCTGAGGGTAGGACAAGAAGCAATGGGCTTAAATCGCAGCAAGGGAGGTTTAGGTTGGAAAACTTCCTATCAGGGTGGTTAAGCACTGGAATAAATTGCCTAGGAAGGCTGTGAAATTGCTATCATCTTAGAAGATTTCTAAGAACAGGTTAGACAAACACCTGTCAGGGATGGTCTAGATAATACTCAGTCCTGCCAGGAGTCTAGGGGACTGGACTACATGACGTCTTGAGGTCTCTTTCAGTCCTACGATTCTGTGTCACTCTCCTTTTCCCTCCCACCTCACTCTTTTTCGCTCCCTTCTGGGGGAGAGGGGAGAAGATGGACGTGGGGACAGGACAGGGGAGGGGGAGAAATAAAAAGGACTTTTTAAAATAGGACTACCCTTAAATTAACTGATAGCCAAATGTCACGTGTTGTAATTTTCTGCTTGACTGTTGCTGGTATTTAGCAGCCCACTGAAATTATCCAACATTTGAGATTACTGGACTGAACTGATCGTATAAGCCTGTGTCTACACATAAAACACTAAAGCAGTACAGACGCTGCAATGCAGCTGCACCTCTGTAGAATTTCTGTGTAGACACTTACTACAGCAATGGGAGGGGATACTCCCGTCACTGTAGACAATCCAATTCCCTGAGAGGAGGTAGCTAGGTCGATGGAAGAATTCTTATGCTGACCTAGTACTGTTTACACACGGAGTTAGTTCGATTTTAACTAAGTCTCTCGTGGGGAGGAGGAGGTGGATTTTTCATACCCCCGAGATACATTCAATGTCTATGTAACTTTTCAGTGTGGACCAGCCTTCACACTGCATTGCCACAAGGCAGAAGACTCCAACTTGATTGCCACTGTGTCTTGTTTCTATAGTCTGAAAAGGATTGGGTGCACAACAGAGCCAGAGTACTCAGTTCTTTTCATGAGGGAAGGATGCAATGAATCACTCCAGAGATGTTGTCAGGCATCTGGTTTTAGTCTTAACCGAGAAAGTCTGTAGTCATAATGAAGGGCCTTGATAGTAAGTGCTGCAGAGTATCAGAAGTATTGATCATAGTGTCAACTATCAGAGGGGTAGCCGTGTTAGTCTGAATCTGTAAAAGCAGCAGAGAATCCTGTGGCACCTTATAGACTAACAGACGTTTTGGATCATGAGCTTTTGTGGGTGAATACCCACTTTGTCAGATGAATGTAGTGGAAATTTCCAGGGGCAGGTATATATGTATATATATGCTAGCAAGCAAGCTAGAGATAACGAGGTTAGTTCAATCAGGGAGGATGAGGCCCTGTTCTAGCAGTTGAGGAAAACCAAGGGAGGAGCTAGCATATATATACCTGCCCCTGGAAATTTCCACTATATTCATCTGATGAAGTGGGTATTCACCCGCGAATGCTCATGATCCAAAACGTCTGTTAGTCTATAAGGTGCCACAGGATTCTCTGCTGCTTGATCATAGTGTGGAGTTCTCAGGGCTTCAGCAAGGACACAGAGGACTCTCTTGCACCAGGAAACAAACAAAACAAACAACACAATTCATGGCCATTTCAAAGCAGGGTACCAAGACACAAAGTGGTCTGTTAGCACTTACATTTCATTTGCTTGGAGATAGACTTGTTGGGCTCAAGCCAGTGCTGAAAAGAAAGAGCAGAGGTCAGCAGTTAACGTGTTGTACAGTACAGGACATACTTAAAATTAAGAGGCTGTGATAAACTGACAATATTTTCATTTTCCAGTGAAAACTAATTTATAGGGGGCACTTCAAAGGTAGAGAAAACAACTTCATTGTGTAACAGTATAACCATGGTAGAGAGAGAGAGTATGGCACAATTATACACATGAATGATGTTCTAATAATAGAGCAAGAATTGCTATTTATTTGGCATGACAAAACAAGCATTCCAAAGAGATCCATTCAAGCAGAGTAGCTCCACTGATCAGTCCCCAGCAGAGATTTAGACCTTACTTTTTTCTCCTCTGTTCCAAAGGAGATGTACATGTTTGTGAAATAAGGACAGAGAACATTCAGAATCTAAAACCTATATTTGCTAATCCCATTAGTGAACTGGATACTTAGTACAGTCTTCACAGCTGCTGCATATACTAAATCTTACCGTCTCAACCCACATCAGCGTACAAGTCCCTATCCTTTTCCAGCAAGAACTGGAAACTTGATCAAAAACAAAAATGGGAAAGGACAAAGAATACATTTTAAATTGAATGGTGTTGCTAATAGGATCATACAATGCACAGTGGGTGATTGTGGACATGTTTTGGTCTCTTCACAGCCCATGGGGTACAGGGTAATAATGGCTAACATTAGTAAATTTTTTTCTGCTTTGGAACAACAAACAATATGAGGTTGGGGAGGTGGGGGGAGATTTTCAGTCCTGCAGGATGGACTCATACCTATACAAATATCTTGGACTCAAATCTCAGCAATAGATGGACTAGGCAGGCACTTAAATAGCAATTGCAACAACATTGAGCTGAGCCACTGAGGCAGCCGTTTTGACTGATGTATGGATGGGTTGATACTCAATTGTCACTTTTGCCCATGGTCAGCCACCTTTCCACTGAGATTTTTCCTGTACATGAAAAATCTCCACATTAAAATGAGATTTGTGCTGCAGCAGCAGTTGGTCAGCAAGTGTGCTGTTCAGCTTTACTAACCATAATCAACACTGTGGGGCCTCGCATCACAGGGCTCTTTTTAACTCATTCCCAGGGGCAGCTCCAGGCACCAGCGCAGCAAGCATGTGCCTCGGGCGGCAAGCCACGGAGGGTGGTCTGCTGGTCACTGTGAGGGCAACAGTTAGGCTGCCTTTGGCAGCATTTCTGTGGGAGGTCCTTCGGTCCACGGCTTCAGTGGTAATTCGGCAGTGGGTAGGACCAAGGCGCGGACTGGCAGATCACCCACAGAACCGCTGCTGAATCTGCATGACTGGCGGACCTCCTGCAGAAACGCCGCTGAAGGCTGCCTGACTGCTGTGCTTGGGGTGGCAAAAAACAAAGCCACCCCTGCTCATTCCATGCTAGCTCAAAAATCAACCTCTAAAATTTCAGCAGTACTTGTGGCACCTTAGAGACTAACATTTATTTGAGCATAAGCTTTCGAATGTGTTAGTCTCTAACGTGCCACAAGTACTCCTGTTCTTTTTGCTGATACAGACTAACATGGCTGCTACTCTGAAACCTTTAAAAGTTCTACAGAGGAACTAAGCAATGTAAAAAAAAATACTAAGAGAAAGGGACTTTTTCCAGTGCCTACAATGTCTGTAGTATTGCCTGTCATAGCTATTGTAATGGTACCAAGATGCAGAACAAGCTCAAGGTAATTTACAGCACTTGCTAATAGGGAGGTACAGTAATTTAATTTAAAAAACAAACTGGCGATTGCCTGAAAGCAGCTAAATTCAGCTGAAATTAGTGGTGGCGTGGGTTCTCATGTACAATCACTAACAAAAGACAAGTGCCTCTAATGCAGGGGTTCTCAAACTGGGGGTCAGGACCCCTCGGGGGCTTGTGAGGTTATTACATGGGGGGTCGCGAGTTGTCAGCCTCCACCCCAAACTGCGCTTTGCCTCCAGCATTTATAACGATGTTAAATATATTAAAAAAATGCTTTTAAATTTATAAGGGAGGGTCACACTCAGTGGCTTGCTATGTGAAAGGGGTCACCAGTAAAAACGTTTGAGAGCCACTGCTCTAAAAACCATATCAAGCATCACTGGCAATGGCAGTATTCTGGGTGGCAGCCACTGCTCCATAGATGTGTTAGTGTGATCTGGAAGCTCAACCCTAGCTGCCTCAAAAAGAAACCCATTTCTCCTCCCTGACATATCCCACACCACATTTCATCTTAGGGCAGAGGAAGTTGGAGAAAACAATTAAGTCTGGAATAAATAAATAAAAAACAGAAAAGCAGTTTAACTATGGTGTTCAAAAAGAGTGCTCGTCACTAACTTACTGGAAAATGTACTCACATTTATTTGACAACTCCCCCACCCCCAACTCCATCTACAAAACAGCTTGGATTACACATGAAAAAAAACATTCTTCACCTTGCACTGGAATAATGCATTTTAAAGAATTTCTTGGTGAAAAGTAGGTGATTACTGGAAAAACTAAAGATACATATTCTAAGGAGTTTGCAGTAGGATGTACATAACCCATGCCAAAGTAGTAGGGAAGAGATTAACAAGGAGCTCATTAGAGTAGGGATATAAGGAACTTGCACTCTCTCCCATCTCCACCCAGCCAGGGTCAGGAAGCTCCTGGGCCCAGATTCGGATAGCAAGGAGACACTTGGAAAGTGACAAACCCTGCTGACTTGGTTTACAAGAGAATCTGAGAGTTAAGAAATGTTCCTTTTACCCTTGACTGAAGCAAACTGTTTTTGTTTGCCATTTTCTTTTCAAAAGGCCAGGCTGAAGTAAGTGTCTCTGCTGTTTCTCATACACTGTGCCAGGACTGAAAAACACTGTACACATAGCTCTGTGTGCCTTAAAATGCTAGGATGCAGATTTATTTCATGTGTCACAAACACCAAAAGAAAAAAAGTGTTTTGCTCAGATTTGACTTTCAGTTAAATATTGCAGCTTCTATTATTTACCAAGCAAAACTGAGGGTAATTCATCAAATTAGATTTTTTGCTTCAAGGTTAACGAGGGATCAAAACAGTGCTTAAAAAGATAAAATTTCTGTGGTAATCTTCCATCAGTGGGGTTCAGGGGAATTTAAGGATAGCTTGTTTGAGTATGCACGTGGAGTAAGCATTCAATTGGATGTGTGACATCTCAGCAGTTACATCAGCTTTTTCTGCAGGTGTATTGGTGGAGATTTTCAAAAGCATAGACAACCTAACTATTGTTTGTTGTTGAAGACTTTGAAAGTCTTCACCACTGTATATTTTTTGAATGCTCTATGTAGAGTTTTTAAAGGTTCTCTCAATATCTCTCTTCCACCTTTGCAGAAATAGATATTAACCTAGACTACACCTCAGAGTATTCATGTTATATTTAGTCTCAGACTATGAAATAGCTTTTCTATTTAGGACCAAATTAAGGCTTCTACATGTGAGGACGGGGAGATGTATTTCTCAGCAAAGGGTGCCTGCAGACTTGAGCTGTTTGGGAATTCTCACAATGTGTTTTGCTGCAGAAAGTCTCCCAAAATTTTCTTTGGGAAAATTTCAAATTGTACTGAAATTTTTCAAATTTCGCCTGGAAAACTGAAACAAAATGTTTTGTTTAAGATAAGGGTTTGGGGTTTTTTTAAGCCAAATTAAAGAATGTTTTCAAGTCAGTTTGACATTAAACTCTGTTCACCTGCGCTGCTGCACTCCCTCATGGAAGACAATTTTAGTGCCTCATGTCCCTATTCTTCTCTATGGACAGGACTCCCTGGCTGGACTGCATCTCCTTTGATACACTGCGGTCTCCCCTCTGGCTGAACCGCCATATTGCATCATGGGTAAAGTTAGATTTTTTTTGTCACAGGTATGTTTATGAAAAGTCAGAGACAGGTCATTGGCATTAAACAAAAATTCACAGAAGCCCATGACCTATCCCTGACTTTTACTAAAAATATTCGGGGGTAGGGGGGAGAAAAGAGGGGAAAACTAACAATGGGAGCCCTGCCAGGGGCTGATCACCAGCCACTGCTGCAGGCCCACCACTCCTTCTGCAGTGTTGACTCAGACCGGCCGCTGCTCCAGCCCCAGCTGCTGCTCCTGCTGCAGGGATTGACCACCGGCCCCAGCAGCTGCTGTTCTGGCCCTAGGCCCTACTCCAATCCCACCACTGCACCTGCATGGGGGCTGACAGCTGCTCTAGCCCCACCATCACAGCTGGCTAAAGACGAAGAAGTCACGGAGGTCTGTTGAAATCATGGAATCCGTGACCTCTGTGACAGAATCGGATCCTTAATCATGAGAAACCCATTGCCATAATGCAATACAGGAGATGGAGTCCTACCAGGGAATCTGGCCCATAGAAAAGAATGGAAGCATGGGGCATCTAAATTATAACTCTCATGTGGCAACTCAGCAGCTCAGGCAGACACAATTTAATATCAACTCTAGCCAACATTAAATATTTTGATTCAGGAGTGTTAAAATATCTAGTTTCTAGCAAAAATGTTGAAATGAGATATTCTGACATTGATAAATCAATTTTTTTCTAAATTTTCCTTTCCAGAAAAAAATTTCGATATTTTGACCATTTGTCCCAATTTAGGGGAAAAACAACAATGTGAAAATGTCAGAATTTCATGCAGAATAGAAATTCCAATTTTTAACCAGCATTACTGGAGACATTCGGAGGCCACTGATGGTCCCTGTGACACTTACAGAACAACGTGAATGACCTAATCTTATTCAGACCAACTCCTTTCATTCATTCTAGTTGTCAGGCAAGTATACTAACTGAACAATTTAGTAACTACAGGATCTCTGAATGTTAAAGCAATTTGACCCCTATTTTCCTTCCCTAGGATGCACCCATAACTGCAGTGCTTCTCATTACGTGCTGTATTTTTAACTAAAAAGGTCTTTACTTTCTAATGGCCTGTTGACACTTAAAAAGCTGCAAAAGTGCAGCTGCACCACTGGAGCGCTTCAGTGAAGACGCTACCCACACCAATGGGAGAGCTTTCTTGTTTGCGTAGGTAATCCACCTTCCTGAGAGACAGTAGCTATGTTGACAGGAGAAGCCTTCCCGTCGACATAATGCTGTTGCTGTCTATGCCGTGAGTTAGGTCACTCAAGTGCGTCACTCAGGGATGTGGATTTTCCACAGCCCTGAGCGATGCAGTTATACCAACATAAATTGCTAGTGTAGACTAAGCCTAAAAAGTATTCATCTCTGATCAGCAGATAAGTGGCACTGAGTAGCTATTTACAACACCAGGTGTCCTCTCATTGATCCACAATGCTGATGTGTTATGCATGCTGCCACAGCAAAAAATTCATGCTTAAAAAGGACACCACAGGGCTAAAAGAACAATTTTAAAATACATATTATTTAACCCATAAAGCACCAGAACCACATAAATATAAATGAAATAATCAGTTTGTTAAATAAAAAATTAACTGACATATGAGGCCAGATTATGCGTAGCACTTATTTATATATCTGAGAGATTGAGGAGGTAGGACAGTGGGGTAAGGAGAGTGCAAGGAGCCTCCCAATCTTCCTCTCAGGGACCTTGTAAGGGTCAGGTATACTTGCAGTCCCTGTAGCTCTCAACACCACCTCACACTGCTCCAAGACCATGGCCTAGCAAAACTCTACAGCAGCCCATAGGGTGGGAAAACAGCATAGAGTCCAATGTTGCAATCTCCTGCTACTCTCCTTTGGGGACTCCACGCTGTCCCCAAAATAGGGATGTATCTTAAAAAAAAAAAAAGCTAAATTAAGCCCATAAAAAGAGAGTTATTGGTGAACAAATCATGGACCAACAACGGGAACCTGGGCCCTGACCCAAAACCAAGTGAAGTCAATGGGAAGCCTCCCATTGACTCCAGGGCACTTTGGATCAGGCCTCTGTTTTGCCAGGATGCGGAAGGGGGAAATTTAACAAATAACATGAATGCTGGTCATATTCAGAAGACAGTGTTCAATCACATACTCAGGAGTGCATGTGGCTGAATGGGATTACAAGGAGACCACCAGATTTCCTAACTACCGCTAAATACAGATTGGCTGGAATGTAGTGACACCCATTCATGCAACAGTCATTTTATTATAATTTTGGATGCTATAGGGAAGCAGTTTCCTGGACTTTTCAAAGTGGAAGCAGTTTGCGTCTGTTCATAGAAGGGGTAACAAGAATTATCTGAAGCAGGAACAGTGAAACAAAAACAAAAAAACCCCAAAAGCCTCTGTTATAAATTATAGCTTCACTGAGTTTTGGGATAGAAGCAGAGACTGGAGATTGTTATCAAGATGTCACAAACAGAAATACAGTAAGACCCTGAGTTATACTTCCTGATCTCAGTCATATGACTTGAGTCAGGACTGCAAAAGTTTGGGTCTGTCACATAACAGAGGTCAGTATTCACTATACAGTTGTATCATCTTGTTTTGTGCCTAAGAAACCAAGTTTGTCCATTTTAAACAGGACAACCAGATGCAAAGAGCACAAGGACACATAGAAGATATACTGCATTACTGAAAAACTACTGAAGATGGAACAAAATTAGAGTCTTTTATCCAAACTTAAACCCAAAGCTAAACTTTAAGATAAATATCATCCTGCACCCCTTCTTTGAAAAAACAAAAAAAAACCCTTTTAGCCATAATGCAGCTCCTTTCTTCAGGTCATTGTCAAGAACAGAGACAGAAAAGGCTAAAACAGTAACAGCAGCTACAGCTAGTACAGGGCTCCAGGCACAGACGGGGGAAATTCGTGGGTGCCCACTTTATGCTGGCAGAGCTGATGCAAAATCATTAACACCAGCTTCAAGTGTCCCACAGGCAATATCCACAGTTTAAGGGGGCTACCCAGCAGGTCTGGAGCCTTGATACTAGCTCTGCATCCCCAGCAGGAGCTCCTAATATAGGAAGCATGTCAGGGGCTTTCCACAGCAGGCCAGGAACGAGCTGTAGGCAGAGAGGAGTGTGCTGTTACAACCCAGCTATTCTGCATTGATATAACAGCCCATAGGGCCATCCTACAGGGACATTCATTAGGGCAGCACCCAGCAGACCCAGAATAGGGGAGGCACAAGCCAATCCTTCTCAGTCCCTGCATTGGCTTCTTCACCAGACCAGCAATGAATCTGTTCCAGAAGGAGCTACAAGAACAAGATCAGCAGTGCTAGTGGCCTTCAGCTGTGTTGAAAACCAGCAGTGTGGCGTGGCAGATATTCTTTGTACAAACCTGAAATATCACACAAGCTGCATATGCATACCGTAATGCCACATGGGAGAAACCCAGTGTCACTGTAGTTGAATCCTCTCCAAAATCACATACTCCTATTTAAATTCATGATGAGCACCACTTGGTGCAGCAAAAGAAGCTGCTTGTGTGGTCCAAGCCTAGTCCCCTTGTGCCTATTTCCCTAGGCCAGCACATATTCTGAATCACTTCCCCGAGGAAAGAAACATTGTGACGCAATCTCTCTTCCCCTCTCCCACTCCTCCATGCCATCCAGTTTGCATACAGCTGGCACTCCTACCCCTAGGATCACAGACTGCTGGTATTTTTCTTCAGGAGGAAAAACATTGAATGATCCATAGCCATCAAGCAGAGCACATAGTTAACCCATGGTTTAAAGTACATACCCACAACTGTCAATTCAGACAGTAGTTCAGGAGCATTCTTTCATTCCTAGCTTGTGGATGTTGCTATTCGAGAACTTAGCACAAGTAATGCCTTCCATCATATCCAGCTGCTCAGGAGACTCCACCCATCTTGGAGGACAATGACCTGGCCTCAGTTATTCACACCTTTGTCATTTTACATTAATGCAGTATAACTGGGCATGAAGCCTTCAGCTCTTAGGAAACTCCAGTGCTACAGAATACTGCACTCTGTAGCACATCTCTTCAGCAACACAAACTACCATGAGATCACATTAGTCCTCTGCCTTCTAAATTTTCTGAGGGGCCTGTCATAAACAGATAGCTAAGGGTTAATGTTTCTTTTACCTGTAAAGGGTTAACAAAGGGAACCAAACACCTGACCAGAGGACCAGTCAGGAAACCGGATTTTTCAAAGCTCAAGGAGGGAATTTTTGGGGTGTGTGTCCTTTGTCTGTGTCTCTAGTGCTCTCTCGGGCTGAGAGAGGATCTCCTACACTTCAGGCTTTCTAATCTTCTGTTTTCCAGTTGTAGTACAGGTATAAGACAATATAGGTTTTTACATTGTTTTTGTATTTACATGTGGTAGTTTGCTGGAATGTTTAAATTGTATTTCTTTTGGATAAGGCTGTTTATTCAGTTGTTTTCTTTTAAGCCAATGCCTGTATATTATCACCTTGATACAGAGACATTTTATGTCTTTTCTTTCTTTTATATAAGCTTCTTTTTAAGACCTGTTGGATTTTTCCTAGTGGGGCTTAAGGGATTGAGTCTGCAGCTCACCAGGAATTGGTGGGGGAGAAGACAGGGGAAGAGAAAATCTTTGTGTTAGAGTTACAAAGCTTGCATTGCAGGGACTCTGAGGGAGGGTGAAAGAAACTGACTCTCTGATTGCATTTCAAGGAATTGAAACAGGGTAATTCCTAGAGTACCCGAGGTGGGAAGATCTGAGAGGAGGTAAAGAGGGGGAAGGGAAGGGGTATTTCCGTTTGTTGTGAGACTCAGGGCATCTGAGTCTTGGGGTCCCCCAGGGAAGGTTTTGGGGAGACCAGAGTGAGCCAGACACTGGAATTTCTGGCTGGTGGCAGCACTATCAGATCTAAGCTGGTAATTAAGCTTAGAGGAATTTATGCTAGTACCTCATATTTGAGCTCTAAGGTTCAGATTGAGGAATTATACTATGACAGGTCCAGCCTGTGTCTGTGCAATGAACACCCCCAGGAATCAAGGACCATCATAAACCTCATCACATTCCACTCTAAGAGCAAGGCACATGTCTTTAACCATGACTTCTCTAATATATATATACACATAGCTAGGGCCGGCTCCAGGCACCAGCCCAGCAAGCAGGTGCTTGGGGCAGCACGTCTGGCTCTTCGGCGGCGGGTCCCTCACTCCCTCTCGGAGTGAAGGACCAGCCGCCTGAATTGCCGCCGAAGACTGAAGCGGCGCTGGTAGTGCTGCAGTTCACGGCTTTTTTTTCCCCCCCTCCTTCTCTTTTTGCTGCTTGGGGCAGCAAAAACCCTGGTGCCAGCTCTGTACACAGCAACAAGTACATTTAAACAAACAACAACAAACTACCAAAACAAGATACTCCTCCACACATACTTATCCCCTTATGGAGAGCATGAGAGAACACACACGACAGATATTAGTCAGTTTATTCTTAGGCACGCTGAATCATATCCAGATTGAAGCAATTGTCACATTTACAGAGAAAGTAACTATGCAGTTGGGCCTATGTGAAACTCTAGCAGCAGAATTCACAACTCTGGAGAAACAATTCTGCAGCAGCAAGAACTTTACTTTTTAGGTATCAGATTTTAATATTAAATGTTCAAAAAATGTTCTGTGCATTATTTGCTGCCCACCTCAACACTATTTTCATATGGGATCTGTGCTTGTTTTGGCTTTGCTAGTAGGATAAAATGCAATGTTACTTTTTAACAAATACAAATGGTAAGGCTTTGCTTCTGCAAGCATGCAAGTTAGTCTAAAATTTCACCACTTTGTTGGCATATAGGGCACTGAAGCATCTTGTCAAACATATGATGCTAAATAATTTATACACTGAGATGGTTTATCATAAATCAAGTTCTAAAGAGCTCTTAGTCAAACCACCAGACTCCATAGCTTTAAAAAGAAGAAAATCTTATTTTAATAATGCAAGAACACAATCTTGATCTCACATAATGGACCTGATGCACTCTGTTTATAGACTTTGTTTGAATTTATTTATTCTTGTTTTATTATAAGAAACAACAAAACAGTCAGCAGACATTATGAAAAATAGGAGCTTTCTTCCTTGCAGAAGCTGGAAGAATAGTGTGACAATTGGGAAGCCTCTTCTACAGATTACAATTGCTTGCAGGTGGCAGTCGCTGAGCAGTACTTGTGCTGCTGCCATTGGCACTACCCTCTGAACTGAGGGTGAACTGTGATTTCATGCTTTCCACAACCTTTCTGTATCTCCATAGCTTCATACCTCACAATATAATTCATCTGCTGGGACCTCACTTTTTATTAGCACAAGTGACTAATCTCAGAAAGCTGAAATATACAGTTTTCCATACTTTCATTTGTGTATGTAAAGCTATGACTCCAACACCACCACTTCAAATTTACTGCTCCAGCTATTTTTTGTTGAGCTGCATATTTCTGAACTTCATCCAGTATTTTCAAGGAGAGTTTACAATGTCTGGGCCCCAGCAGGTTATGTGATACAGTGCCGACCATTTCACATTGCTTGAATAACTAAAGTTGAAAGAACACAATAAAACAGAGCATGGAAAGGGGAAAGGAGAACTGACACATGGTGGAGTTTCTAAATAAAAAGAGTGTTGCTCTCAGTGTGTCATCCATGGCACTTAAGTATAGCTCACAAGAGTGTCTCTTATAATTCCACATGAGGCCGGCTCTAGGCACCAGCATTCCAAGCATGTGCTTGGGGCAGCATTTTTCAAGGGGAGGCATTCCGGCCCTTTGAGGGTGGCACTCTAGCTTTTTTTTTTTTTTTGCGTGCTTCGGCAGCAGCGCTCCAGCTTATTTATTTATTTATTGCTTGAGGAGGAAAAAAAACCTGGAGCCGGCCCTGATTCCACAGCATTAATATATTTACCTGAGAGGTTTAGGATCACACCAAAAAAAGCCAGAATTAGAGTCTAATTAGAAACAGATATCCCTCTGTTTATGCTGATGTTTAAACATTAAAATATATTATTGTTTCTGCTCATTCTAATTTGGGGTAAATAGCTACAGTTTTACTGCTTATGAAGGATTAACTACATTGATCTGAGCTATTGCTAATTAAGACTGTTCTAATAAGGCAAGTGATGTGCAAGTGGCCCAAACACAGCTTAGCAATGCAACTTCTACAGGATTCCATTCTATAGGTCCAACCAGGGGGTGCTAATCATGCTGATTTTTGCCAAACTTATTTGATTTGTGGTGCTGACAAGTATTCGCTGAGAGCTACACTGAGATTATCAAACTCATTTTCACTTTTGACCCATACCCAATTCCAGCCTATTGTAGGTCTCTGGAGAGAAAAGGCTGGTGTGCTATGCCACTGTGCCACTCTATTCCCTAGCTAAACCTTAGCTCTGCAACAGAACCATATGGTGCCAAGGCTGTTCTCAATTCACTGTCCAAAGGCTTCAGTTTCTAATGCTGATTATCCCTTACCATACGCAACCAACAATATTCATTCAGAAAAAAAAAAAAAAAGAAAAAAAATCAAGCCACACAAACACACAGAAAATAAGGCTGCACAGGCATACAAAAAAACTCCGATAGAGGACAAAGTGCGAGGCCACCTTCCCCCAGAGGAGAATGTGCTCATCGCTGTGCAAATGACTGCACACAACATTGGCACTAATTCACTTTGCACAGTAGAATACCCGGAAATAATGCAAAGATGCTAATAGTGAATGCTAATTGGAAAATTTCATCTGACAAGCTGTTTTCTATATTACAGCTCTCCAAGCTCATTCAGAAAGTGAACTGGGATAGCTGACTGCCTTTTGCTGTTAAACTCAATGCGCTTTCTGGAAGCAAGTTCAGAGAAGCAGTCCCTGCATAAAATGTACCACTATAGAATCCACTACACTGTCAGATCCTGGAGCTAGAACCCTTTAGCATAACCACTGCTCCTCATGAGTCATGACTCAATCTTTCCCTCATCACTAGGACAATGGCAAGGAGCAGTGCGCAATTTAAAATATACCAATTATCCTCAGGACCACAGATCTACGTTTACTGCAGGGGTGGCCAACCTGTGGCTCCAGAGCCACATGAAGCTCTTCAGAAGTTAAAATGCGGCTCCTTGTATTGGCACCTACTTCGGAACTGGAGTTACAGGTGTCAACTTTCCAATGTGCCAGGGGAGTGCCCAGTGCTCAACCTCTGGCTCTGCCACAGGCCCTGCCCCCACTCCACCCCTTCCCACCCCCTCCCCTGAGCCTGCCATGCCCTCACCCCTTCCCAGAGCCTCCTGCATGCCACGAAACAGCTGATCAGGAGGTGTGGGGAGGTGCTGATTGGTGGGGCTGTCAGTGGGCGGGAGACGCTGGGAATGGAGGAGGGAGTTGATGGGGGGCTGCTGACAAATTACTGTGGCTCTTTAGCAATGTATATTGGTAAATTCTGGCTCCTTCTCAGGTTCAGGTTGGCCACCCCTGGTTTATTTAGTCATTTGACTCATATGAAGTGAGAGAAATGAATGTAGAAAGATTTATGGATTAGGGTCTGAGAGCACTTCAACAGTAATACTGTAGCTTTGCATTAGAGTTTGCCTGCTTGTTACCCATATCAATACAATGTTACTTAGAAATAAGTCTAGTGAGGGTTTCTCTACATACCCGCTGTTTCTCAGGGTCGACATATCGAATGCCAAAATAGTCTTTTTCCAGTAAGCTGTAATAGTTGCAGATATGATCTATGAGAAACTGACCTTTGGTCTCCCTCTGGAAAAGAAAAAAAATTAGTAACCTTATATTGTATTACTCTAAATACACTCGGCACACATTCCAAACCCATTATTTATGAACTCTTTGAAGTCTAATAAGGAGAGTTAAAGAAGGTGGAAATAAGAGCTTTTATTGCAACCAGGTGAGGACAAAAAACAATGACATCCACTTCCCTTGAAGAGATACAAAAACCAAAATGTATTCTAAAAAATGCTATTGTATTCATCCCTGTGTCTTCACAAGTTGCTACATCAGAACATTTCCTTGGGTATACTCCCGATTACTTCTAAAATTGCACATTTAGAAAATCGACACTGTTAAACATGTTTCTGTTCACTTAACCTTATGTCCACACCTTATCTATCCTTCTCTGCAGACATAAGCATTTTGCACAATGGCCATTTATTTAGTCATAGAATTTCAAACCATTCACATGTTTTTTTGCATTCATAAGACTTGTGTTGGACCTGATTTTTCACTGCTAAGATCTGTTTGCAAACTGAGTACACCACTACAGATGCACTCAGTTGTTGTACCCATCCACTCATATGTGCATGCAATTTATGGATTTGAGTCCTCACACAGATGCGGATATATCAGGTGTAGAGATACCCACGTACTTCGAGGCTGAAGATCGGATTCCTTACTATACACCAATACCCTAAAGACTTATCAGAGATTTCTCATTTAAAGAAAAAAACAAAAAAAAAAACCCCACAAACCCTAGCCACAGACAAACCACATGAGAATTTTCATTTCTAGTCATACAACTGTGGAAGAAAGGCTTCCAAAATATGGATATGTAAGAAATATCCCTAATATTAAAGGCAGAAGTAGCATTTATTGTATACCATACCTACCAATAGTTTAAAGCTACAAATACCAAAAGGGATATTTCTGGATAAAAATATCAATATACTTTTAAACTCTGAGATACATAGGATTAGGATAGTATTGTAGGTTTTTTAAAGTGACACGGGGGCAGGGAATGTTAAATAATTTACTTGAAAAATAAAATAGGTAGATATTCTGTACTTCTCATTGCTTCTCACAGTGACTGTCAGTGAAAAGAACTCCCCACTTACTAAGGAAAATAGTGAAAGTCAGAGAGCCAAGGAATAGGAGGAATGTCTAGCACAAAGTATCGTTTGTCTTTCTTCGGACCTTTTTGTGGCTAGGGGATTCCTAGTGCTCTACCCTCACACCACAGGTTGTAGGGGAGACTTAACTGGCACATCTGCACAGATCATTTAGTCCAGTATCCCCCCAATAATTGCCAATACCAGTAATTCCAGAGGAAACTCTGAGGAACCTCCATCTAGAAAGATCCAGAAGAACTACCCATGAGGTTAAAAGATTACTTACCCCAGCCAATTGCATGCATTGTGTTTTAATTTAGCCAGTGTAAACTAATCCTTTCCTGAATCCTGTAGGCTTTGGCTTCAATGGTATTTTCTAACAGTAAGTTCCACTGGTTAATTAGGTGTTGCGTAAAAAAAACCCAGAATATAAACTACTTAAGGAAACCTTTAATTTTTTATTCTGAAAGGAGTAAGATCATGTATAGAATCCTTAACACTGATTCACTCCAGCAGGTTTAAAAAAAAAAAACAACCAACAATTAAGCAGGTTTTGAGAATGTCACAATAAATTTAAACACACTGAAAAACTTTCATCACACATGGGGCACATTCAATTGTTTGAAATTAAACCTACATCTTGCACAACAATGCTGGTATCCAGCCAGGCATAAGAGGCCTTTTGTATAGAACACATTACACTGAATAAGTTATTCTTTTGTTTCCTTGTTATCAGCATGAGCCTACTGATGATCAAGCTATAAGGTGACATGGGATTCAGAGCAAGCAATATTTTCCACGTGAAACTCTATCACCATAGCTCCAAAATGCACAGGTCAAATGCATTTACAAAATTAAGAAAGCAGAGCATGCTTTTTTTGCCCAAAGAGTATGTTGAACTGCAGAAGTTTACTTTCAGAACACATTTCAATCCTTCTATGACAACTGGAGTTCCAATCTGCTTGTTGTTGCACTGTTTGTCATGATAGTTATATATGAAAATTTCACTTGTATTGCAAATACTGGGATTTCAGATTACTTATTCCAAGTATTGTATTCTCAGTACTATGCACCCTGATACTATGGGTGCACAGAAATACTATCTTGTCAGTACCTAGACAGTGAGCTCTTTGGGGCAGGGACTGTCTTTTTCCTGTATGCCTGTACAGTCCTTACCACAATAGGGCCCTGATTCTTGATTGGTGCTCATAGGCACTATTGCAACACAAGGTTATAAACAAACAAGTACATAAATAAAATAGACTGGGATTAGACAGACACTAAAGTACATTAAAAATAGTTTCCTTTCACTCCTCAGACAACAATGTCCTTAAGATACTTCAATTAAACTGCACTAGGCATACTGTAGTTACCAACAAGATCCAATGTCTGGAAGTTGAAGCTAGACAAATTCAAACTGGAATTAAAAGGTGTTAATTTTTAACACTGAGGGTGATATACCCACTAGAACAGAGGTTCTCAATCTGAGGGTTATGACGCAGGGGCTCGTGAGGCGATTACGTGGGGGTCGTGAGCTGTCAGCCCCAGGCCTGGTGTGGGGCTCCAGCTGACAGCCCAATCCTCACCAGGCGCGGGGGTTGACAGCCTGAGCCTCTGTTAAATTAACACACATGTTTTTAATTCTTAGGGTGGTGTCGCACTCTGAAGCTTACTGTATGAAAAGAGTCACCAGTACAAGTAGTATGAGAACCACTGGACTAGATGATCACAATGTTCCCTCTGGCCTTGGAACCTACAAATCTATGAACTTACTTCCTTCTTCCTGCTGCCCTTAGCCTCAGTGCAACCTTCAATAGTGTGTATCACCATCCACTCTTCCTGGACTATCACATGTCTTTCTCTCCACTCTGCAAAAAGACGCCTCTTCTGTGGAATCCACAGGGATCACACTTCTTGAGCCTCTGTCCTTTTCCATTTTCCCTCTTTTGACCATCTATTTCTCACAGTCTCTGCCTTCAAACCCAGCTACCACTTACACACCGATAGTTCTCACTTGAATCTGGCTTTTGTTTCTCCACCATGCATGTATTTAAACCACTCAATTTTTCCTCCTAGTCCATTCTCTGAAAACTGACTAACATCCTATATTTCAATTTTTAAATGTATGGTTAAATTACAAGCTGTATGGGTAGTCACAAACTAATAATTAGCTCTTCTGTCATGCTTGCCATACATAGATCCCATAGCACTTTACAAACGAGGATGAGTATCATCATCAGCATTTTACAAGAGGTAGCTGAGGCACAGAGAGAGATGAAGCGACTTGCCTAAGGTCATACACTAAGTAGAGTGACCAGATAGCAACTGTAAAAAAAAAGGACAGGTGGTGGGGGTAATAAGTGCCTATATAAGAAAAAGTTCCAAAAAACAAGGCTGTCCCTTTAAAAACGGGACATATGGTCACTCTGACTAAGTCACTGCAGAGGCCAGGTCTCCTGACTCATCAATAGTCCAGCGCACCTGACTGCTTTCCATAGGTAAAAATTTTGTACATCACATTTTGTACATGCAAAGTGCTACACAGATAACTATGTAAGCAATAACTATTGCAGAGCTTTGCTATTTGTGTAACTATCATTTTACAGGCAAGTTTTGGTACGTGCACACAGTTTTGGTATAGATACAGCTACTCTTTCCTGAATCCTCTTCACTGTTTAAAAACTTTACAGATTCTCTATAGGGTACCAATCCAGAATGGTGCTGAACAGCTTTTTTACATGGAATTGTGACTACTCAGTCCCTTCCGGGATTGCTCTCTCCCTCCCTTCTGCATTACAATGATCTATTGAATTTTCTCTGTTCCTCTCAGCCCATCTTAAGCTCTTACTCTAGAGATTCAGACTTCTGTCTGTGTGTTGTTAACGCATCTCTAGATTTCTTTTTTGCTTTACGTGGGAGCACCTGACATTTCTGCCCTCCCCTCAACACAATCTTCTCCTGTTGTGGTCTCCTGTCCTCTCATTCCTCTCTACCTCTCATTTCCTATGTATTTACTCTTCACTGTATGTCCCCTACCCTTCCAATCAAAACCCTGCTTCTTCATGCCCAGGGGATATTACTGTCTTCATTGATCTGTCCTATGTTTTCTGTCATTAACAATGTGCCACACTTCCAAATGATGTTAACCCAGTTTCTCTTTTGTCTCCTTGTATATGCTCACTCCCTGACTCTCTCTCCATCCCTCTCCCACTAAGGGAGTCACAAAATGTCTCTTTCTATAATTGGCTCTGTATAGCCTCAAGGCATTTACAGAATGACTTACTTGTTACTGGAATGGCTTACTGTGGCCGGTTAAACTGTATATGTTTATCACTATGGACATACTAATGAAAGCAGAATGAATGGTTGGCTCAAAAGGAAGAGATCTGTACCAAAAAACAAAAAATGTGAAAAGGGAAGGGGTCTATAGGATGCCTCTCTGATTGACCAAGAGAGAAGGTGTACTCAGAGCTAGATCTGTGACAGCAAAATCTAAAATAAACATCTCTCTGATGAAAATTTTAGAGGTCACTGCTACATATGCATTTTGTGTTTGTAAATATGCAACAGACAGAAAAGCAAAGAGATTACAAGAATAGTGATGCCTTAATACAAAGGCAATCAGCAAATATAAAACAAATTGTTTAAACTCAAGATGTATTTAGTTACAAAATAAGCATGCAATAATCAAACTATCTAGATTTTAAGAATAAGGCCATTTTGGTGAATCACAAAAGGAAGCAACAAGACATGGATTTTACTAACAAAAATACAGAACGGAATTCCATTTTGAAACCAACAGTTTAAAAAAAAAAAGACCTAAAATGACATTTTCATCTGACAAAGTTATACAGAGGAAGGAAGAACAGTCAACGCATACACTAACTTTTATAGATTTACTTTCTAAACAATTCATTTTAATGAGTCTCTTGCATCACCCAAATCACCACATGCAGTATTTGAGCTCATTAGTGTGTGATCAAAGGCTGGAGCAATCATCCTGTTTTTCAAAACAACAAAGCTCTCTTTCTGAAATCAACTGCTGCACTAACCCTATTGCATGGAAAACTAGTGAATCAAAAAAATTGAACTGAATACAATGGAATTTTGTTTTGTATAATAAAACTTTCATACTCCAGGTATCCTTAAACTCTTTACAAAGGAGAATGCAAAGATAACCATGTAGGTAAATACAACATTTCTTATATACTCAACAATAGCTCATATAACCTTAGGACTTGATCCTGCAAAGATTTAACATATGGTTAAATTTAAGCTAGTGAGCAGTCCTACTAAAGTTAATGGGTTTTAAATTCCACCTGGACTCTTACCAGATTAAGAAAAAATTCTACATTAAAACACACACAGTTACATTCTCAGAGTTGCAAAATTTTGCCCCTTCCCAGAAGGGCTGTTTTAAATATTAGTTTAAAAATGTTTTTAAACTAGAAAAAAGTTAGGAAAGTCTCAGTTATAGGTTAATGAGAAAAAAAATCCATAACTAAATCAGGTGTTCTGAAACTTGGGTGTTGGTCCCCCTGGAGGGAGATACAGAATGTATTCTGGGGGAGGAGGGCTGAGAAGCTTTAGGGGAAAAAACCTTACTGTGCACATTTTACCCAAAGCAATGAACTAGCAAAGCAGATTCCTCCAGACATATCAGGTCCTCAGACAGCGCTGTGCATGTGACTCTAGATGGTGCAGTACATTTTGACGGATTTCTGTTAAACTTGTGTAGCATTATGCAAAGTTGTTGCCATCTATCCATTAATCCGTTTGCTACAACAGGGTGTGCACATTTAATTGTTAACATCAATCACAGTCACAATTTTGCTTTTGCTCTTATTACAATGGATCGCTGGCTCTGTTTGAATCAATGCCTTACTGTTTATAATATTCAACGAGAGTTGCATGATGATTTTTTTTATTGTTATATGTACCTGTGTGGCTGGAGGGGTGGGGGGTGGCGCAGGGCGGGAGCATAAACTACCACACAGACACAAAGAAGGGAGTGTGATCAAGTAAGTTTGAGAACCAATGAACTAAATAAAATGTCTTCATATTCTCAAATGTTTTATCCTGTGTAGTTTTAAAGGAAATATGTGATGCTGTTTCTTCCAACCACTTCTCTTCAGACACTACTCTGCACTCTCATAGGCCTCCTGGTTGGGAAGTGTTTCCTGACATCTGGCCCATCCTTTGTAAATTTCATCTCACTATTCAGAGTTATATTCAGACAGATTACCCTAAAACACTCCTGTTTACAACCTAACATACTTGCAGAAGATTTTCATGTTCCATCTAGAGAAGGAATTTAGGCTGAGATCTGGTTTGCTATTTTAAAAGCAGCCTCTAGACTGATTCTGCAAAGACCTATGGAGCTGGCCATAAATTACATAAGGCATTAGGGGATGAGTGGGTCCTTAATCTTTCATGACAGATCATTTGTTTCAGTGTTACAAGGCAGGGCGTGGGTCTTAAAAGTCATCAAAATATATGTATGGTGTAACTTATGGACAGCTCCTGGGCATGAGCAGTTTTACCTGTGTGAGTCGTCCCTTTGATTTCTATTGGGCTACTTATATACAGTTACATGCATTGCTTAAATATTTCGGAGATTAGGCCCTACAGCTGCACACTTTTAGTCCCATTTTAAAACAGGTTTTAGCTGAATTTGCTTGTGTACAGAAGATACCATCTGAATGAAAACAAACAAGGTACATTCCACGTAATATTATAGCAGAGATCGTTTACAATATTAATGGTACACCATTACTTTAAAATCTAGCCCAAGTTAACAAAGTGAGTTTGAAATAGAAGCACCAGCTTCTCTGAGTCAGTTTTGGTGGTTTTGCAATGCTTTTCCCTCTCCTGTGAAATATGCAGAAGCAGCAAGGGGAACTGACTGAACTGATTATATGCAAGTGATCTCAAATGCACAAACTAAATAAACTGAATAAACTGGAAAGAGAGGCAATTTCCTTTTCCTCTCATCTTTTTAAATTATAGTTAATGCTAAGTGTTCCTTGTAACAATGGTAGAAACTAGGAAATTATACTACGGGTACGTCTACACTACGGGATTATTTCGATTTTACATAAACCGGTTTTATAAAACAGATTTTTATAAAGTCGAGTGCACGCGGCCACACTAAGCACATTAATTTGGTGGTGTGTGGTCCAGGTCCAACCGAGGCTAGGTCGATTCCCGGAGCGTTGCACTGTGGGTAGCTATCCATAGTTCCCACAGTCTCCTCTGCCCCTTGAATTCTGAGTTGAGAGCCAGTGGCTGATGGGCAAAAATCATTGTCGCGGTTGGTTCTGGGTAAATGTCGTCAGTTATCCTTCCTCCGGGAAAGCAATGGCAGACAATCATTTCGCGCCCTTTTCCCTGGATTGCCCTGCAGACGCCATAGCATGGCAACCATGGAGCCCGTTCAGCTTTTTTTTTTTTTTTTTTTAACTACACAGCCACCATATGTGTACTGGATGCCGTGGACAGAGGTGATACTCCAGCACTACACAGCAGCATCATTGCTTTTGCATGATAGCAGAACGTTATCTGTGCCTCTGTACCGTCGCTGTATCATGGTGCCCTGCTGAGATCGGCCGGGGCGCAAAAGCAAAACTGGGAATGACTCCCTGATCAATCCCCTTTTAGGTTCTAAATAGAGTCAGTCCTGCCTAGAAATGGGCAAGTGTACTAGAGAACCAGTGTATCAGAGAGCACAGCTGCTCCGTGTCAGATCCTGCAGAAATGATGACTACATGCCATTCACGGGGTGCCCTGCAACAACCCCATCCGTTGCTCCCTCCTCCCCAACCTCCTGGGCTACCGTTGCCGTGTCCCCCCATTTGTGTCATGAAGTTATAAGAATGCAGGAAATAAGAAAGAGTGACTTGTTAGTGAGAATAAAATGAGGGGGAGCAGCCTCCCGGGCTATGACAGTCCAGGCAGGACATTAAGCGGTGTGGGGAGAGGAGCCAGCACCCACTGCTATGATAGTCAGGCAGTACAGATCTTTCTTTACACTTGAAAGGAGGTGGCTGATTGAAGCTCAGCCCCCCAGTGCTATGATGAAGACAGTTACAAGCCGTTCTGTCCCATCTATGGGAGTGACCAGGAACATTCCTATTTTTACCCAGCACCCCCCCCCCCCCGCCTCAGCCAGCCAGAGATATTGAGCAGTTATCAAGCATTGGAGCACTCACAGGCTGATAAGGACCGTTACCAGTCCTACTGCACCATCTGCCACCGGGAGGAGAGGAACAAATACTGCGCTTCACTGCTGCACGCATCGCTTCCCTCCATGAGAGTCCATTTGAGTCTCTGGCTTCCTGTTATGCTTGTCACGCAGCACGTGTAGCCTAGAGATTTTTTTTCAAACACTTTGGCATTCGCCTTCTGTAACGGAGCTTTGATAGAACAGATTTCTTTCCCCATACAGCAATCAGATCCAGGTAATCTCTGTACGGTCCATGCTGGAGCTCTTTTTGGATTTGGGACTGCATCGCCACCCGTGCTGATCAGAGCTCCATGCTGGGCAAACAGGAAATGAAAATCTAAATTTCGCGGGGCTTTTCCTGCTTACCTGGCCACAACATCCGAGTTCAGATTGCTGTCCAGAGCAGTCACAGTGGTGCACTGTAGGATACCGCCCGCAGGCCAATACCGTCAATTTGCGGCCACACTAACCCTAATCCGATATGGTAATACCGATTTTAGAGCTACTCCTCTCGTTGGGGAGGAGTACAGAAACCGATTTAAAGAGCCCTTTATATCGATATAAAGGGCCTCGTAGTGTGGGCAGGTACAGCGTTAAATCGGTTTAAACGCGTAGTGTAGACCAGGCCTAGGTAACAGTTTTTCAGACAGAGAGTGATATTTCAGCATGAAGAATTTATATGTCATAAAGGATTTACATATGGAAAGAAATACCAGAAGCAGCACATGATGCCAGTGAAGTCTGAGATCATAATGAATGATTTAGCAAAACAGAGAGTGGTGTAATGGTTAGTCAATCCATACGCTGCACAAACGATAAAGAGCTGCTTTCATGATTATTGTAACATTGCTGAAAACCCTCTTGAGCTTTGACAACTTGGTCTTTTCTTAATTATATTTTTGGTACACTTGTCTCATTACGGTAAAAAAATGGGTACGTTAAATACAGTTCACAAACTATTCTTATTTCCAAAGGAATATGGACAATTTCAGTGAGAAACTGCCAATCACACATAGGGCCACTCAGAGGAGGGGCAAGTGGGGCAATTTGCCCCAGGCCCCACAGGGGCCCGCACAAGAGTTTTTCGGGGCCCCTGGAGCGGGGTCCTTCACTTGCTCCGGGGGGACCCAGAAAACTCTCGCGGGGCCTGGGCCCCCGGAGCTTCTTCTGCTCCAGGTCTTCGGCAGCAATTCAGCGGCTAGGGGTCCTTCCACTTCAGAACCCGCCGTCAAAGTGCCCCGAAGACCCGCGGCGGTGGGGGTCCTTTTACCCTGGACCTGCCGCCGAAGTGCTGGGTCTTCGGTGACAATTTGGCGGTGGATCCCAGAGCAGAAGGACTCCGCGCCGCCAAATTACCGCCGAAGCGGCAGTCCCCTGCCGCTGAAGACCCCAGGCTGAATCCTCTGGGCGGCCCTGCATACACACACACACACACAGAGCACGAGAATCGATTTGGATCTTAGAATAATGAATATCAAATTCATCCTGAAACTCAACAAAGCACCCATAATAGAGTCAGGTTTCAAATTAAATGCAAATCCTTTCCCAAAATGCCATACTAAGAAGCATGTCAATGCATGAAAATACTATATATGTTAGAGTGTAACATTCTTGTAAGCACATGACAAGGAAGTTTTATTAAAGTACATTACTTGAAACTCAACACACACACACACACACACGCACGCAAGAGAGAGACAGTCAAAGCCAGACTCGGTCAATATAGAAATTGAAACAGCTGCAGGGGCATGAGGGCAACACTCAGGCCAGATTTCTAAAACCTGCCAGCTAGAAATCTCAGAGAATGATGTTAAGATTTAGCCTGGTGACCATCAAATGTTTCTCAAGCAGATGATGCAAGACAGCTGGAGAGGAACAGAGTGGAAGTCACAAAAGCATACAAAATGGAAGAGCTGAAATATTCTGGAATGTAAATCAACAAAGTGTCCTTGAAGTACTGAATAAGAATGCCAAACAATTAACAAACCACTTAAACTTTTTTAAAAAAACAGTACCAAGTAATCCAAACCCAACAAATGACTTCCATCAAAGCTGATTTGGAGTATCTAAAGGGAAATGTCATCCATGTTCTGAGGAACACTTTTATAATGACCTTAAATCAAATCCCAAAACAGCACAAGCTGTGCACAAAGAGAGGCATTTGCACTTACAAGTTGGAGTAGTCAGAGGCCTTGTCTACACTACCTGATTAATTTGAATTAGTTTAAATCGATTTTATAAAATCGATTTAGTGTGTCCACACTAGGATCCTTAATTCGAATTTGTGCGTCCATGGTCCAAGGCTAGCGTCGATTTCAGGAGCGGTGCACTGTGGGTAGCTGTTCCTCAGCTATCCCATAGTTCCCACTTCCGTGTTGAGAGCACAGTGCCTGATGGGGCAGAAAACATTGCCCCGGGTGGTGCTGGGTACAGCCTCACCCCTCCCTTTGTGAAGGCAGCAGACAACCCTTTGGTGCCTTTTTCCCTGAGTGCATTGAGCAAACGCCATAGCACAGCAATCATGGACCCTGAGATCACAAACGGTATTCTGACCGTTGTCAACACCTCGCGTACTCTCGTGCTGACTATACTGAACAATGAACTGCAAAGGCAGGAGGAGAGGAGGAGGCAGCTATTGCTGAGCGGCGAGGACAGCGATGACGAGATGGAGGCAGAATTCTCCATAACCGCTGGCCCCAGCGTTTTGGAGCTACTGCTGGTAACGGGGCAGCTACTACCCATTGAACGCCGATTTTGGGCACGGGAAACAAGCACAGACTGGTGGGACCGCATAGTTTTGCAGGTGTGGGACGATTCCCAGTGGCTGCAAAACTTTCGCATGCGTAAGAGCACTTTCTTTGAACTTTGTGACTTGCTTTCCCCTGCCCTGAAACGCCATAATATTAAGATGAGAGCAGCCCTCACAGTGGAGAAGCGAGTGGCAATAGCCCTCTGGAAGCTTGCAACTCCAGACAGCTACCGGTCAGTCGGGAATCAATTTGGAGTGGGAAAATCTACTGTGGGGGCTGCTGTGATGCAAGTAGCCAAAGCAATCGTTAAGCTGCTGCTACGAAAGTTTGTGACTCTGGGAAACGTGCAGGTGATAGTGGATGGCTTTGCTGCAATGGGATTCCCTAACTGTGGAGGGGCCATAGATGGAACCCATATCCCTATCTTGGCCCCAGAGCACCAGGGCACCCAGTACGTGAACCGCAAGGGGTACTTTTCCATGGTGCTGCAAGCACTGGTGGATCACAAGGGACGTTTCACCAACATCCACGTGGGATGGCCAGGAAGGGTTCATGACGCTCGCGTCTTCAGAAACACAACTCTCTTTAAACGGCTGCAGCAAGGAAATTACTTCCCAGACCAGAAAATAACAGTTGGCGATGTTGAGATGCCTGTCGTTATCCTGGGGGACCCAGCCTACCCCTTGATGCCATGGCTCATGAAGCCATACACAGGCAGCTTGGACAGTGGTCAGGAGCTGTTTAACTACAGGCTGAGCAAGTGCAGGATGGTGGTAGAGTGTGCATTTGGCCGTTTAAAGGGTCGCTTCCGATCATTACTTACTCGCTCAGACCTGAGCCAAACGAATGTCCCCATTGTTATTGCTGCTTGCTGTGTGCTCCACAATCTCTGTGAGAGTAAGGGGGAGACCTTTCTGGCGGGGTGGGAGGCTGAGGCAAATCACCTGGCCGCTGACTACGAGCAGCCAGACACCAGGGCGATTAGAAGAGCACACCAGGAGGCGGTGCGCATCAGAGAAGCCTTGAAAAGTAGTTTCAGCACGGGCCAGGGTATGGTGTGACTGCAGTGCTTGTTTCCCCTTGATGAACACTCCCGCCTCTATTGACTCCCTCTAAGCAACCCACCCTCCCCCTTTACTTACAGCTTGCTGAAGGAAATAAAGTCAGTATATTTTAAAAATCATTTATTCTGTATTAAAAGTCATTTGGTATTGCTTAAAAATCATGAATTCTTTCTTAAAAGTCATTCCCTGTAAGAAAACCCACCCTCCCCCCTTTGGATGTATTCTTGATTAAAAAGTAATTATAAAAAGAGGCACAGAATTATCTAGGTATCCCTGCATGGTGTAGTTTGGGAGGAGGATCGGAAGAAAGGAAAAGCCCATTAAGCACATTTCAGCTTAATGTCAGCCTTTTGGTTGGGCTGTCCATGGGGGTGGAGTGGGCTGGTGCAGAAATCCGTCCCCCACGCGTTCTAACACGTCTGGGTGAGGGAGATATGGAATGTGGGGAGCTTTGAGGGTGGTTAAACATGGGCTGCAGTGGCACTCTGTAACCCCGCTGCTGTTCCTGAACATCCACCATGCGCCTGAGGATCTCAGTTTGATCACGCAGCAGCTCCAGCGTTGCATCACGCCACCGCTGATCTTCCTGCCTACACCTCTGATCTTCCTGCCTGTCTTCCTGCCGCCACCTCTCTTCTTCCTGCCGCCACCTCTCATCTCGAGCGTCTCTCCTATCCTCCCGGTCACTGGCATCTTTCCTGTATTTTGCTATCACTTCCTTCCAATCATTCTGATGAGCTCTGTCACTGCGGGTTACTTCCATGATTTCTGAAAACATTTCATCTCGAGTTCTCTTTCTCCTCCGCCTTATCTTAGCTAGCCTTCCGGATGGGGTACCAAGGACAGACAAGTGTGCAGCTGCATGGGGGAGAGAAAACAGGGAGAGAAGTATGTAAAAAGATACATTTTACAGAACAATGCTTGTAGTCTTTCACAGTGGATAAAACTATGCACCTTACATAGCACATGTGATTTCACTACAAGGTCGTATTTTGCATCCTTTAATAATGATTGCCTGTGTCCCTGGTGTCTCAGAGCACACTGCAGACGCAGGTCCCGGTCCTGGCATCATAATTCAGCTTCCATGCGGCCATGGTAAGGCTTTATGTTTGACTTCTCCAGGGTTTATATCCACAGTGACCTATCATGCCTCGGTCCTGTTAAGAGGAACCAGTAAACCCAAAACCCGCTCTTTCCCCTCCTCCCACACTGCATGGCTGCTATCAGATAAGCTAATTGTTATGCATCTTCCTCCTTCCTTGCCCCCCCCCCCCCCAACGCGTGGCTGCTAGCTGGGAAGATTCCCTGCTCGGCAAACACAGAAAAGCCCAGCGCAACACTTCCTCCCCTCCCCACAGTCAAGCTACGGGCAAGGCATGAGTAAAGTGGCAGCACAGTAGGAAAATCGCCATGTTTGCCCCCCTAATAAAAAAAAATTCCTCAATTTCCACCAGGTTACAATGAATGATATAACTCTGGTGAGAATAACAGCGGAAGATGCAGAACGTATGTTTCTTGACTGCGAGCAGTGTCCAGGCGCTTACGCAGCTGTGCTTTGTGAAGCAATGATTCCGAATTACTTGATGCATGCCTGGCGGGGGAAAGTCTCGTACAATGGGGGACCGGATAAGGCCGCCTTGCCCCGAAATCTACTGAAAAGGCTTTTTGAGTACCTCCAATATCGATTCATGGAGATTTCTTGGGAGGATTTTCACTCCATCCCCAGACATGTTAACGAACTTTTCCTGTAACTTTACTAGCTGCGAATGAATGACAACCCCTGATTGACAACCCCTGCTTGCAAATTAATCATTAAAAAACGCTTGTTTTAAACCCTGTTTTAAATTTAGAAATGTACACTCACCAGAGGTCCCTTCCATGGCTTCACTGTCTGGGATAGTGGCTTGGGTGGGCTGGGAGGTTAATTCAGGGGTCACAAAAAGCTCCTGGCTGCTGTGGGTAATTGAGAGCTGTGTGATATCAGCAATGTCTTCCTCTTCGTCTTCCTCATCTTCACCCTCAGCAGAATCCTCAGCCACGGTTGATATCGCAACCACGGCATCTGAATCAACGGCAAGGGGTGGGGTACTGGTTGCACAGCCCCCCAAAATTGCATGCAGCTCAGCATAGAAGCGGCATGTTTTCGGACCTGCTCCAGACCTTCCGTTTGCCTCTCTGGTTTTCTGGTATGCCTGCCTCAGCTCTTTCACTTTTATTCTGCACTGTACTGAGTCTCTCCTGTGTCCTTTTGCAATCATAGACTTTGAAATTCTTTCAAATATTTTCTCATTTCGTTTTGACAAACGGAGTTCTGTGAGCACTGTATCCTCTCCCCAGATAGCGATGAGATCCAGTACCTCTTGTGTGGTCCAGGCTGGTGCTCTTTTTCTATTCTCAGGAGACTGCATTGTTACCTGTGCTGATGAGCCCTGCGTGGTCACCTGTGCTGATCAGAGCTCCACGCTGGCCAAACAGGAAATTGAATTCAAAAGTCCGCGGGGCTTTTCCTGTTTACCTGGCCAGTGCATCGGAGTTCTGACTGCTGTCCAGAGTGGTCAGTGGTGCTCTGTGGGATACCTCCCGGAGGCCAGTAACTTCGATTTCCGTCCACACTACCATAATTCCGATGTAGTAAAATCGATTTTAGGGTAACTCCTGTGGTTTTGATGGAGTACAGAAATCAATTTAAAGAGCCCTTTAAATCGATTTACAGGGCGGTGTCGTGTGGACGGGTGCAGCGTTAAATCGATTTAACGCTGTTTAAATCAATTTAACTGCGTAGTGTAGACGGGGCCAGAGGCAGCATTGTCTGACTTGTCTGTCTAAATCAATTAACACAAAATAGATATGTATAGTTTCAAAGGCTGTGTTTAAATATTTGGCCCTGATACCACTCCAGATCTAAAAAACACAAAGTAAAAATAAGATAAATGTTAAATCTTGGAAATGACAGAATTCCCATGTAAACAAGGTCAGCCTTTTTGTTGTAAACATCTGTTAAAATCCACTTTACCAGTAGGATCAGAGTTTTTTGTTTTCTATTCACTGCTGAAGCTTCAAGTATACATCAAATAGATAAGAGTAACAAAGAACAGAATGTAAAAGCAAAAACAATGGACACTTCCCAAGCCCAGGGCCTGATTTTTAAAGTCCTCCAACCCCTCACAAAAGGCACTCAGCAACTCTCAGGATTGGGCCCTTTTTTCCTGGTGGTGGTTGTTGTTTTCAGATTTGGCTATAAAACACAAATACAAATATGACACTTAATACATACAAGCCACTGAATGCCATTATAGTGAGGTTTTACAGAACTGCAACATGGCAAATTTACAGCTACACAGCTGTACTTATTAGGCCATATCCTTCAAGGCTGGCACTTGGTCAATAAAAAGATCATGCTGACTATTGTGCACTTAAAATCTCATACCATAATAATGCAGCAGGATAGCTTTTTTCTTCTTGGTATTTTGTTTGCCTAGTTTGTCTATTCACAAGCAAGAAAGAGAAAACTATAATTGTTTCCACATAGCGGAGAGAGAGAGAGTCCGATTCTCCTCCCACATAGAGAAGATTTACACTGACACAGTTGCACCTAGTTCACATTATAGGGCTGGTCTACACTACGGGGTAAAATCGATTTTAGATACGCAATTTCAGCTACGTGAATAACGTAGCTGAAGTTGAATATCTAAAATTGATTTACTCACCTGTCCTCAGCGCGCGGGATCGATGTCCGCGGCTCGCCATGTCGATTCCGGAACTCCGTTGGGGTTGGTGGAGTTCCGGAATCGATATACGCGCGCTCAGGGATCGATATATCCTGTCTAGATTAGACGCGATATATCGATCCCCGAGCAATCGATTTTAACGCGCCGATACGGCGCGTAGTCTAGACGTGGCCTAAGTAAGAGGAGAATCAGGACTACTATGTGCATTTATTTGAGTCTATAATTTTATATTAAAATAAAATGTCTAGTCTACATACATTTATTTCAATGTGATATGTGAGAATCAAATAAGTGATCTGAGCCTATTTATTTGAATGCTGTCACAGATATAAGGTATCAACATAATCGGAGACAATACATGCACTTGCCCCGATCCTGCAAACGTTTTTACACATGTGAGAAGCCTCAATAGCTGTAACTGTGCATGCAAAAGGTGTTTGCAAGAGACTAACTTGCAGAATAATTAATCAACAGCCTGAGAGAGTTAATTCGAAATTGTTCAGAGGCCTAGGATTACAGGACACAGTTTTTGGACAAAAACTTTTTTTTTTTTTAAATGAGCATTTTGGGAATCCATGTCAAATTTACCAAACTTTGTTTCAAAATAGTTTTTAAAATAAATAAATCACATCTCATTTTTAAAAATGAAACATTTTATATTTTTCCTCAATTGTATTTTTAAAGATAAACTAGAAAGTAACATTTCATTTTGGGTCAAACAAAGCATTTAGTTCAAACTAACAAAAAAATGTTAGTCTTTTCGGTTCAGCCAGCAAACCAAAAAATCAGTTATTTACACAACTCTGTTGCAGATACTCCCTGACCATCACCTCCTTCATTCCCCAGCTCTTCTACCACCATGTCCAGTCATTCATTTCAAGCAGCAAGAGCCTTTTCTTTCTATATTGTTGTATAATGAATAACTTGTGCTTTCATGCTAGTAGGAACAGAAAGTCCATGCTGTTGATATTTATGGTACTCTGCAGCCAAATACCAAAGACTTGCACTTCTACCCAGAAATGTAGCTTTAAAAGGACATCTGGGAACAATTCTCTGTTCATTTGTGTTTTGGAGCAGACAACATTATGTTTGTTTTCATTTACACTGGCGTAGCAATAAAGCTCACAGAGTAGCGCTGTCAGATAGGGCCATGTGCTGTAAGAATTGGACAGATTTTAAAACATTGTAGAGACTTCTTTCGGTGCTTTTGGGGGGGGGGCAGGGAAATACAGAGAGAGCGCACGCATTTTCCAATAAGGAAAAGCTTTTTAAAAACTAAATTCTGAAAGTTCAAGTCCTGCGCTAGCAAGCAAGATCCAGCCAGTGACAGGATGGCAATAACTGGCAGCAGAGAGGGGTACCAGACTGAGCTCATGTGTTGAAGCTGAATCTCAACCCCACCCTTGCCACCCACTCACTGTGAGGCTCTGGGCAAGTGTTTTAATGGGATTAGATAAAATGTTTAATGGGATTACTCATGGGAGTAACTGCTCATCAGTGTGAATAAACTGACCCTCAACCTCTCTGCCTCCATTTCTCCCATGTGTTTAATAATAATAATAATAATAAAAAAAAAAAAAGGCAATGCTAGCCTGTAAGGTGTCCTACGCAGAAATACAACACACACTAATACATATGTTAAAAAGTCCATGTTAAATAAGGTGAATGGTATTTTGGAAATAATACTAAAATCAGGGCCCCCTTGAGCTGCTTCTGACCCTAAGAAATGGCTTAGTCTGCTTATGCCTAGCCACATCACTGTGTATTATGGAGACAGTAATAATCACCCTACATCAGAGGAGTTTTGTGAAATTAGATGTTTAGATTAACAGTGCTCTGAAAGTACAAAGCACAGTATAAAAGCTGTGACCTATCAATGACATTCCTCTTTTCCTCTCACAGCTAGCTCACTCCAATATGTTGGGAGTAACAAGTTATTATTCACTTCCAAGTTGCAAAATTTATGGAATACCATGAAGACCCAAATGTTATTTTCAAGTTTAAACAAACAAAATGAAAAACAATGTCAAAGAGGAGTTGGAGCTGAGTAAAGCCCAGCTTGGAACTGAAATATTTTATGCCAGGAACAAAACAATTATGCCAAAAAAAATTCTTTGCTCTAGAAAAGTTCACACAGTAAATGTCCATAAGTCTGAAACATCATTACTACCAACCCCTCTAGGATAGCTCAAAAGCATATACGGCAACAAGCACATTTACCAGCTGGTCAGTCAATTAGAAAAACCCTCTGCCCTAGACTACCTTCCCATGAATCAGTTCTTACACATGGTGTGCTTTACTCTGTATATTCAAACATCGAAGTGCATTTTGTATAACCATTTCCAACATTACAAAAAAAACCTCCAACAACCTGCATGTTTTAAACTACTGGTTAGTAATGCATTTTGTAACAAATAAAGCTCACTCATTATGCAATGCTCTAAATTTAGATTTTGTAGAAACTAGATGTTTTTCAAACCCCATTCCTCTGTGCTTTCATAGCAATTCCATCACTCTATATAGGCACATCTAACAAACAAATTAATAAATATGTTTATTTTTTAGAAATGTTTGGTTTTTAAAATTTATTTCAGTTTAAAAACATTCCTCTGCAATGTTGGAACACAATCACAGCATCACCACACATCTGCAAACCAGAAAGTGAAACTATATAGAATCTGAAAGTCGACTAACTGATTGGTCTTGATTCACAGGCCACATTGATTGAGTGAAGTGAGGGGAACAAACAAAGCAATTGCATGAATATAGAAAATTACTGTCAAAGGATGAGAAGTGACAATCTAATCCAAAACATTATTATTAGAAAAAATAGCTACTTGTGAAATACGCACACAAAAACTCATAGAAGATCTCTTATTTACAATAAGGCTCCTAAGGACATGCAATTAGATTACATGCTTAATTCACTTGCCGTCCTTTCATAACATTATACAAACCTCAGTGAAGGGCTTTCCTCATCGCTTTAGTGAAGGGGTGAAGAGTGGTGTAAGTTATAGGTGTAAATTCAATGAATGACCCAGAACTGAGAGGTTAATCATCAAAAGTAAAGCTCTCTCTCTTTATTGATACATTATCTTAGACCAATTTAAAATAGTAGAAGCTTTCAGAGAAAGGAATGTGGGGATACACACAAAAAAAGCACAGTGGAGCTACAAGGATATGAATCAGTTTAATTAGGAGTATGGCAGTCTCTAGTGGTGCCTTTGCATGCAAAAATACACCACATTTAGTACCAGTGTGGGCTTTGAACTATATAAAACAAGTACCTCTGGCTTAAGAAGGCAAGAGTATACGGAACTGTAGGTATTATAATTATACTGTACAAGAATATTCTATTTTGAGCATGCAGAGCTGATCTTTATTTATAGAATATGTAAGCCTATGGATTTTTTAAGCCAAGGGCTCAGACTTCAAATCCCATGGTTCTCTCTTGATGCCACTTGGTGACTATGCTTTCTGTACATAGACTGTGCAGCCATGGATTGTTCATTACACATCTGCATGAAATATACATATTTCCAAACATATTTAATAATTTTCCTCTCTCTGAGGGAAAAAAATCAAACTGCAAAAGCATCTGAATTGCCTTTGTCAATGCCTACGTCTTACCCAGGGTTGTGTGATCAAGTCTTATTTCTCCCACAAGCAATGGAAAGGATTAGCTTAAAAGGAGCAAACACACTGCAATCTCCAAAGTGCCATAACTCAGGAGACAAATTCAAGAACTGTATGAAAGATATAAAGATGCACCACAGAGTAGTTTTCTTACATAAGATTTATTAGCCTGGATTGAACAACAATATGTCTCCCACATGGGCCAGGGTACTACAATGCTGTTTGCAAACCTGATTCATGGATTTGCAAATGGGATCCGAAAACATTTTTAGAATGACATTGCTATCTCCAGGGCCAGGTTTCTGAGCCCTAAATTATTACTCAAGCCCCAAGTGTTAATTAATAATTACTGAAGTGGAATAAAATCCTTTCCCTCTATTCCCCTTGGACCATGCAGGAACAAATGACTAAAGCTTTATCTACACTGGATTTTCATCAGTAAAACTTTTGTTGTTCAGGAGTGAGAGAAAAACACACCCCCCCCAAATAATGAAAGTTACCAATGAAAAGCACCAGCATGAACATCGTTTTGTTGGTGGGAGAGCTCTCCTGCCGACAAAGCTACCACCTCTCATTGGGGCTGGAGTGTGAGAGAGAGAGTGGGTGAGCTCTCTCCTATTCACAAGGAGCAGCTACACTGCGCACCTTTTAGTGGCATGGCTGTAGTGGCACAGCTGTGTTGCTGAAAGGTGCATAGTATAGACATAGCCAAAGAAAAAGGAAACAGTGAAAGACAAAAGGGAGGCCAGAAAAAAAAATTTTTAATTCCATGCATGTTGAAGGGAGTAAAATTTCAGGGTTGCATATGTAGACTTAGCTGTGTAACCGCCTTCACTGTTAAATGGAACTTTATACCTAAATCCAAGTGCATTGAAAAATTTGTCCGTTAAAGCATATGCTGAAGTGAGCTCAGAAATAGATAGCTTTTTAAAAAGTTAAATTTCATCTGTGCCATCTATTACCTCAGATATTACATGAGAAGGATAAGTTGGAGTTAACTATTTTTCTTTCCTTTCAGATTCTGAGTTTGCAAACAGCAGATAACACTGTCCAAATAACCAAATTCAGTAAGGTATTTTCATCCTCTAGCAACTAAAGATAATTATAGGGCAATATTGGTCAAACAACAGATTATGGAAGAGAAACTGAAGGATATAATTATACAATAAAAATAAAGTGAACAATATGCCATGTTGTCAACCCACACTATCTTTGCAAAGCCATCATCAATCCATAATTATACAGGAAGATGGAGGTTGTATATTATTAAATAGTGGGTAAAGAGACTTCCCCAGATAATTTGCTTTCTATTGATTAGCTATTGTCCTGACATCTATCCAGCCAGTAAATTAGCCTGACCTGGGAGTAAGTTACAAATATTACATACTAAGGCTCTCAAAGCCCCCATCAACACACAGAGCAGGCAAATGAACTGCACACTGAATGCTCAGCTGGACAGTTCATTATCATTACTATCAAGTCAACACTTGACCATTTAGGTTTCAGTGGCCCTGAAGTGCTAGCCTTACAGAATGCCCTCCAGCTCTAATTGCTTGATTCTGCTTCTTACTTCCATTAGTGCAGTAGTCATGATGCTTGCTATCTGAAGGCACAATTGATTTTCTTAAAAGGAGCAGAGTGCTTCCATCAGCAAATCTTCATGCCATTTTCTTCAATTTTCAACTTCATTCAGCAAAGGTATCCAAGATAAATAATCCCTCTCTGCTCCCCTGTTACATATTCTGAGTTGAATCTAACTTGCAGAAGACTGACAGTGCACAGAACCACAACAGACCAACATACCAGAATTGACACAGCAGATGAAGATGACATTAATTGGGCATGACACTGATGAAAGGGCAAGGATATAGACTTCAGATCTGCCCACAAACTGAGATGCCAAATTGTACATTTGTATTTCAGCATAATTGATCAGGGTAGCCAATTTTACATGCAAGATAGAGAGTACAAATATGGCAGAATGCCCTAATTATGAAGTTAAATGATCAGAAATTATTAAGAAAATGATACTTCAGTTGAAACTTAAGTTAGATGCTATCACTCTAATGCAAACTAACAAACTATATGACTAGAAGTAACAGCGATTATAGTAGGGCATAGTTAAGGTTGCACTAGGATTTTAATTTTAACTCGGATAAAATAAGTAGTCTGTGTTTTGATCTAAGAGATCAATTCAAATACATATTGCAATATATGAACTTACTATAACAGTTTGTGGGGAAAAAAGTTAGTTATGACTTTTTTAAAATGCTGTGTAACTAGTTATTCTAATGTCCAGTGTTTTCTTCTGATCCCTTTTTAAAAACTTGCTAAAGCAGTCTTAAGTATGAAATAAAATGCATGAGATTGTTGCTATTAGTATAATGAAAAAATGTTTATTTAATATTGCAACATGTTTTGAATAGTTAAGTTTAAAAAAATGAATATTATGCTAAAAAGTTACTGCTCAGGGTTGATATTTTTCTACATTAAACTATTTTTTAAAATGAACATTGGAACAGCTATTTATTATGAACTAAAATGCTTTATACAGGGTTTCCACTGAAGTAAAACATGAGTATATTCAAAAGCAGAATTTGGTCTATTGTTTATAAGGCCTGCCAGGAAGAGAGAGCTGTCAGATTTTATATATAGAACATTACCCATTGTGACAAAGTTCCTCCTCTACCTTCGTGGATCCTGGGCTTATTGGTGGCTTTGCTAGCTTCAGAGATCTTCCCCTCTGGTGGAACCCACAGTCTGGGTCAACGCCTCCTGTGTCTGATCAGGAGTTGAGAAGTTTGGGGGGAACCCGGGCCCATCCTCTACTCCGGGTTCCAGCCCAGGGCCCTGTGGATTGCAGCTGTCTATAGTGCCTCCTGTAACAGCTGCATGACAGCTACAACTCCCTGGGCTACTTCCCCATGGCCTCCTCCAAACACCTTCTTTATCCTCACCACAGGACCTTTCTCCTGATGTCTGTTAACACTTGTACTCCTCAGTCCTCCTGCAGCACACCCTCTCACTGTCAGCTCCTTACACCTCATGCTTCCAGCTCCTCACATACACATCATAAACTGACGTGAGCTCCTTTTTAAACCCAGGTGACCTGATTAGTCTGCCTTAATTGATTCTAGCAGCTTCTTGATTGGCTGCAGGTGTTCTAATCAGCCTGTTTGCCTTAATTGTTTCCAGAAAGTTCCTGATTGTTCTGGAACCTTCCCTGTTACCTTACCCAGGGAAAGGGGACCTACTTAACCTGGGACTAATATTTCTGCCTTCGATCACTCTCCAGTAGCCATCTGGCCTGACCCTGTCACATCATATATGTGTCCAAAATCAAATGTATATATCTACATACATTACACATACAGAAGTGATTCATATAATAAATTTATCATGAACTGTTGAACACCTTGCCTACACTCTTCCCCATGTTGAGATGAGAACCACACAAGCACCTGGATAGAAAAAAAAAATCCACCTCCCCTAAGACTTATTCTAACATTCCAACTCCAAGTGCAACTTCAAAGAGCCAGCATTTTAGTTTTCCATTTGACCTACCAGAAATGTTCTCTCTCTTCCCACCTTGCATGGAATTTTCTTCACAAATTAACCTCTCCCAAAGCCCAGGATGAATAAGATTCAATCTGGGACCAACAAAAATATTTCTGCATATAAAAATGTCATTATTTTCAGCCTGTTATTTTTGAGTTTCCAGTGGGAGAGCCCAACACCCTCCTAAGGCAGTCCCTGAATCAGTCTCTTGGTTTAATAGAGTAACCAAGGCGTGCAGCAGTGTCTTTTGTACCAAGACTGGACAGAGTGATGACATAAGGCTGTTCATAGAGTAGATCCTTTCTTTAAAGGGGAAAGCAGTCTTGCAAAGCTTACCAAGCTTACCTAGGTCCACGATTTCACAGAGTTTTTGGAAAGAAGAGGATCTTATGGGAAGCTAGTATTTATATTCTCTTATTTTGAAATAAAAATTAATATCTAAGCCTAATTCTGATATTTTCATATTGTATGCCTCATCCCCCTGCTTTTCCCAAAAACAGTGTTCATAAACTGTACACTTTTTTTAAATCTGAAAGTTCCAAAAACAGTGGAAGAACAGATATGCAGCACTCAACATACCATGTGCTATTCTGTACCCTTTGCTCTTAGGAATAAGATTCTTGCAAATGCTTGAGAAAAGAATGGATGAACAGCCAGTCTTGTGTCTGAATACAGCATTAATTAATTAGCTGCAGCACAGGAAAAACCAATCAATCAGCTAATAAAATATTCAACAATCCACCTCCTCATCCCATCCATTTCACAAATAATTCCAAAAGCATGAACTCAGATGTCCTTTTTGTTTTCCTTACATCTCCACTGAAGTCAAAAGCAATTATGTCTAAGAAACTTACTGTATGTAGCTGAGTAGACAACCATCAGCAGTAAACACTACACTATCATTTTCAAATGACACGCAGCGAGATTCATCACTGAGTGTTGTGTGGGTTTGATTCAAAAGCAGAAACTCAACCTTGTAATCAGTGTGTTGGTAATAGCAAGTTTGAAACAATCTCTGAATCCTATAAAGTGGAGACAGGTTCTGCTATGGCAAAGAGGTCAACAGCCCCAAGTAACTTGGCTCAGAGTGTAACAAATACACTGGCCAAATGTAATAAAGACCCAGATAAATTCTTAGGGATGGACAATAGGGAGGCCTTCCCTATCATGTATTAGTCGGAATAACTGAAATCTGTAAACTATTACACAGAATGGAAGATGGTAAAGAAGCCCAGCTAGCTCCACTACCTCATGGTGAATTAGCAAGATTAACAAACAGTTTTTCTTTCAAATACTCGTTCTCAACACTGCTGACAAGTAGAGACCATATTTTATTTTAGCTACAGCCAGAACATGACGTGATGACAATCCTTTTTGCGTTAACATTACATTGTCTTCAAAAGACATCAAATAGTATTTCCAACAATTAGATTTAATCCAGATTAAATAAATTGAAAGACATATTTATTTCAAAATACAGCAGTAAAAACACAAAATAAAGACTTTAGACAAATTTCTGGTAGGAAAACTACAAGAAAATTCTGTAATCTGTTTTCAAATAAGTTATTTAGTTACAAAGCAAAGACAGTAAAAGTAATAAACTTTACAACTCTCATAAGAGATAAATTGTTGCTCCCCTCACATTCACTTTTCCTCCTTGACATGTCAGATCCACCTCAATGTGATATATCTTTTCCCCATGAACCAGACTTCTTATTCCCATTAAATCAGTCCAAGAGAATTAAACCAATTTGCCTTTGATCCTTCTATCGTTTGACTGTTTCCATAATTGTCTTTTTTCCTGAGTCAGGGTACATATTAATTCTTCATCAAAAGGCATTCTCCTTGATTGAGCACGAGACACCAGGAGGTGAGGTAATATCGTTTTATTGGACAAACTTATGTGGGTGAAAGAGAGAAGCTTTTAAGCTACACAGCTACAAAGCTTGTCACTTTCACCAACAAAAGTTGGTCTAATAAAATGATACTTCTATACCACCTTATCTCTCTGATATCCTGGGACCAACAGGGCTACAACAACACTGCAAACAACAACTGAAGTCACTGAATACTTATTGTCTCAACAGAACAGAGTTTAATCTCATACAGTGATCAAAAAGCCAGTGGGGAATTGGAAACACTAAAGAAATTTCTCACATCTAATTATTGAATATTGGAACAGGAAGCTTTAGAACAAAGGGCTCCTGCCATATGCAAAAACTATATAAGGCAGGGGGTGACATCATCTGTGGTTCTTCACTCCCCACACAAGATGACTCCTAGAAATACCTGGGGAACAAAGACTGAACTGGGGTAAGTGACGGACCCAGGCTAAAGGGATTTCTACCCTGTGTATGAAACATCTGGGGATTCCAAGCTGTAAAGTAAGTGGTTTGCCCCTTAAGAATCTGCAGCCTGCTTGTATCATCTCTGTGAGTATCTGCTAATTCATAGACAATCTATCTACCATATTTAGTTTATGTTTTTTGTTTATTTGCTAGGTAATCTGCTTTGATCTGTTTGCCATCGCTTACAATAACTTAAAATCTATCTTTTGTAGTTAATAAACTTGTTTTTGTTTTAATCTAAACCAGTGAGCTCTGAGTGGAGTGCTTGGGGAAAATCTCTGCTTGGTTACCACAAGTGTGCATTGTTCTCTCCACAATGAGAGAGAGGCAGACTGGTTAAACCCATATACTGGCCAGATTTGAGGAGGGCAGGACGGTACTGCTCTGGGGTCCCAGACTGGGAAGCTGGTAGTTAGAAAGCACACGTGTAACTGCAGCTGGGTGTGTCCCTACCTGTATGAATGCTGGTGAAAGTGCAGGCTAGAAAGCTTTGCAGCTTGTCACCGCAGAACAGTGTCACAGGGAGCCCAGGCTGGTGAGTCGGGGGCTCAATGGTACCCCGGTTCCAGGTGTCACTCCAGCAGACAAACATATCAAGGGGGGGGACTATATAGCAACTTTAACACTAAGGTTGAAGCAGCCACATTTACTTCTCCAACGATAAGAAATGTTTAATTAAAATGGGTATCAAAACTACAGTCAGGGGAAAAGGTGATCCTCAGAAGGCCACTTTAGGACTGGTAAACCACCAAGTGCATATTGGGCACATAACATCACAAATCACTTATCAGGTCTCAAGACATACATCAACCGGAGTTGCATCTATTTACACCAGGACTGAATTTCACCCATCCATTATTGCTAATGGAACAAACTCCGAAGTTGCGCTGATGCAACGCTTTCAGACAGAAGGCACTTTCAAGCATTTTCATTGCTAATGGAGAGTTGCTTTGAATGTACAAAGGACTAGTCTGCAGATAATTCAGCATCACAAGAAATATCACTGAACTATGAGAAAGAAAAGTCACTTACTCTGGGCAAAGTCTCTTACACAGTGTGCAGCATTTGAAAACCCTAGAACACATTTAAAATAGATTCACCATCAAAAAGTACTGGACTCTTGTCATTTACAAATGAATGCTGTCTGAGATTACAAACTCTTGAAGTCCTATCAATACCAAATGACAATGATATGGCTCACAGTCAGGTGACTCCATTTTGGACTGGTTTCAACCACTAGCTTGCAATAAATAAAAGCACATGCACAGCAATTGCATATGCATCTATTGTGGATGCCACACCAGCTGACATGGCCACAGTCTGTACTACAATGTTGAAATGTAAGGAAATGTCAGCATCTCTGGGACAGCAGCAGATCATTCAGACCATGGATAAGCAGCTGTATGCTACTGTTCAGCACTGAGTCCCTGGTGTGCCCATTCTCCATCATGGCCTTGGAAATTTTTTCAAAGGTTTTTTTTCATTTCGTCTTTTGGAACGGAGTTCTGTTAGCATGGAATCCTCTCCTCATATAGCAATCAGATCCAGTACTTCCCGTGTGGTCCATGCTGGAGCTCTTTTTCGATTCTCAGGAGACTGCATTGTTACCTGTGCTGATGAGCTATGCATGGTCACCTGTGCTGGTGAGCTCTCCATGCTGGCCAAACAGGAAATGAAATTCAAAAGTTCACAGGGCTTTTCCTGTCTACCTGGCCAGTGCATCCGAGTTCAGATTGCTTTCCAGAGCAGTCACAATGGTGCACTGTGGGATATCGCCCGGAGGTCAATACTGTTGATTTAGTAAATAATGTGCAATTTCTAGCAATTTCTCTCAAAATGGCTGCATCCCTTGCACAAGGCACAACTCTCTCCTGTGTAAATAGACACAGCACCATTGACTTGCATGGAGTTTTGCTCATTTTCTCCATTAGAGAATTTGGCCCCTTAGATGTAAGGGGTTTTGCCCACTGGATCCTCAGCCACAGAGAAGTCGCTATGCTAGCACTCCTCCCCAAGTTTCCCTTCATGTTGGCTTACGGGAGCTGGCACAGAGCCCAGCTCTACTGCCCCACAAAGCCATGCAGTCTCTCCCAACCTGTACCCATTCTGCAGCCATTCACCCAGACTAGGGGAAATGCAGTTCTGCTGTCCCAGATCAGCTGAATCTCACTCCAGGCATGTTATGAATAATTGATATAGAGGCTTAGTAAAATATGTTGTGCATACTTATTCTTGTTGTTTCTGAGAAGAAAACATCTTATGATGGGTTAGCAGAGAGATGGCTACTCTAGCAATTCCTGTAATAAAGTAGCAAGTGTCTTCTCTTGACTCACCCTGCCAGTATATCTTGGAACTCTGACTGGGGATACAGTTTCCTGATGACTTATTGTGGTAATACACCTTATTAACTCCACCTTACACATAATAAAATGAGTGTGGCTCTTCAAGCAGATAAGTCTTAGGAACAGCGCACAGAAAACTTAAGCTGAAGTTTATATCTGATGAGTTGCCAACAAAGCTAAATTCCAAGACAGGGTAAAATTTTGGACTAAATACAGAGAGTAGATTCTGTTTAGGGCAGGATGAAAATTCCACCCACTTATACCCTTTACTATAACATAGTCTTTTCAGACTTTTGCTTTACTCTAATTGGAATACACCCCCAATTCATTTCAACTACGATCACATGCTACCTAGTGACTAGAGCTCTGTCTTCAACAAAATTGGGAAAACCACAAAATATGAAGATAGTGCATTTAATTACAATTTTACAAAAAAAAGTCAGATTTCACCCACATGTAAAACCCTGACATTTTAAGGGATTTTTGCTCAGAAATGGTCCTAATTTTAAAATGAAAACTTGAATGCTTTCAACGTTTAAAATTATTAATTTTGAATTACAAAATATCCGGTTCAAGAACAATTTTTGCATGATAATGTATGTTAAATCTGAGTTTTGATATAAAAAACTCATTTTGCATATTTTTACAGTAAAAGTAAATTTGGGGGCCAGAGTTCAAAGGTGGTTAAAATAATTATCAACATTTTTATTAAATGACAAACATTTTTTGCACATGCCTATTAATTGCCTAGTAATTAGATTCTTAAAGGACACCATAAACAATAAGGAGCACAAGATTTTAACTCATTTTGAATTTCATATTGTAATTTTATTTTAACCTTCTGATACTGAGAGAAAATGCACCTGCTCTCCAAAACAAGGGCTACAACAAGGGTTGCAATTTCTCAACTTCTTCACTGAGCAATCAATCAATATCCACCACACCTCTCCACAACAGGGGACATTTACTGCATTACAGAACACTGCCCTCTCTCAAGGAAGAAACAGACAGGCAGAGTAAACACTGTTGCCAACTCTTAGGATTCTATTGCAAAATGTTATGATATTGGCTGTTCCTCTGAAAGCTCCAGCTCCTAGGGTCATGCAATCAGCTGAGAATCTTCAGATTTCATTTTAAAAAGTAAGTTGCAGAGAAAATAGGAAACCTAAATTTTCAAAAATTAGAAGGGAAATACAAGGAATTATTTTAAAAATTTCATATTTTAATACAATTTCATAATTTGGGGGGGCTGACTTTTTTTATTCTTGTGATTGGCACACTTGTGTGCAGAACAGTATGCACACTAGTACCACATGCAGCAGGCATACTAGTAAAACCAAAACATAGCCAGTAGACCTGCTAGCCTTGACATTGTCCCTTTGTCTAAGATTGTCTAACTTGCACACCATCTCTTTCTCAGAGCTGAAAGATAACTAATCCACATCAAGGACAAACTGTAAGATTCTGCTTTCCTAAAACTATGGTTTTCGGTCTTCTATAGTGGAAAAGATACAACCCTTAACACTTGCAGATTTCAAGTTTTCAAATGGAAATATATAAAAATGTTGTCGTATTTTAATTAGAAACAATCATTTGAATTAGCTCAATGGCGTGAAACAACGGAGCTATAAACACTTGAAAACTGGCATAATAATGGAAATATTGACAGTGCTTTAATAAGAGTGGCACTGAGAAAGTGTAATAAAATAACTGGCGTTAAGACACTATACCAAGTGCATAGATATTTTCACATTTATAACATCTTTTTTTGGTTCACCTGATAAACTCTACATACAGCCAAGAGTTCAGTATGAAATTTTCTAGCTATAATGGGCATATTTTTATAGCTTCCTGCTTTAATCTCTTGTGAACTCTTTTTTTTGGTATGTACAAACTCTGTTTCTCAATTCCCTGATATTTCACAGCCTGCTCTGATAAACCAAGGGACAAGAGACTATAGGGTCTCCAAATCCTTTTCTACTATATTTTTCTTGCACTGGAAACAGAGAGATGTTCACAATGTGAAAAGAGTGCAACTGTCTAAATTCTGGTTTCACAAAGACAATATACTGAATATCCAATCCATAATCTTCAATCCATTCCATCCTTTGGTGCACTAACATTTGTGCCAGTGTTTCAGTTAAGAGAGAAGTCTTAACCCCAGAGTTAAGCCCAATAACTGAATCAGCCTCCACGATAAGACACAGCAAGTAAATTCCTATGGCTTCTTAATAGCATCACAATGGTCTGATCATGGGCCTCTAGACCATTAGTAACTAATGTATTTATACAATCTAATTTCTGCACTGCACTGGTGGAGTCCCAGGAAACTGGTCCACCATAATAATGTCACAGACTGTTTTGTATATGGAATATGACTAGCAGATTTATTTAAAGTCACATATTTTTCTCTGCAAAGCAGTGTTTCTTTTACAGATCTTTAAAAATCATTCTGTAATAAGGTGCTCAAGTGCACGAATACGAAATGCTGAAGAGCGTTTTCTCAGCAACCAGGACTACAGAGACCATGCCAGACCTGTCCTCTGCTCTCTCCATTGATTTGCCATAGAATATCAGGTCAAGTTCAAGGATTCAGTCCTTATTCTCAAAGAGTTCAATGGCCTGGGCTCAGGATATCTTAGAGTACATCTACACTGAAGAAAAAACCCTGCAGCAATGAGTCTCAGAGCCTGGGTCAATTGACCCTTGCTCTGAGGCCTCCTCTCTCACCAGGTCAGAGACGCTGGGCACTAGCCTGAGCAGAAACATTTACCCTGCTGCTTTTATTCCCATAGCATAAGCCTGAGTCAGTTGACTAGAGCTCTGCTTGCCGCTGGAGTTATTTTTGCAGTTTAGACATACCCAAAAAGATCATCTGAAACTCTGGAATAAGGACAATGGTTGGTAACTCTGCTCCTCAGGCACCACAAATCTGTCCACCACAAGGGTAAAGCTAATCTGAGCAAGGTACAGCACTTTCTCACACAGGAATGAAGGACCATCATAAACCTCACCACTTTCTGCTCCAAGTGCAAGGTGCACTTCAACAACCTCACCTTCTCTGACAAACACATCGCAGCATGCAAATGGTTGGGTGCAGTAAGTCAGATACTTTATTGTCTCTAGCAATTGGATGGAGGGAGAAAGCTAAACAGGTCTCTCTACAGGTAAACAATTACAGCAAGCATTTTTACCTTTGTTACGTACAATAATGGGCAACAGCTGCACTTTGTTTATACATAGGTCATCCTAATATCTTATTTTTCTCATCTCTATTTAGACTATAGTCTACATTCCATACTTATCTAACACAAGGTCACAACTTCTCTCACAGTTCACTCGCCTCACACAATCCTCCCTTCTACAAATCTCGCATTATTAGGGTTACAGCTAACCTGACTCTTGCTCACAGAGGTGACTGTTTTCACTGAAATCCCCTTTACATCCCCATCCATTCTTTCTCTACTTCCACAAAAGTATTACACTGCACACACAATTTTCCCCCTACTGAGAAGATGAGAGTAAAAACAAACCATACATGTCCTATATTAGTCACAGTGCTTAATGCACTTCTAAAAGGCATTTGAATATTATAGTGACGAGGAGCATACAAGATCCTGAATAAAATAATGTTCCTACATCACTGATATTAGCAATCTTTAAAAAGAAAGGGTAAGTGAATGCAGTCTGCCACTGCCTGCAGTCCATAACCATACACACGACCACAAGATATTCTCAGACTACATATAATTTTTGTAAAGTTTCAAGAAAATGTATTAAACCATTTTATAGAATGTGTTTTTAAATGTGAAATATTTTATTAAAATATTTCAAAGGGTAACTTTTTAGGTCCTGCATACTTGTAAGTGGTGTGTTTTAAATAATATATTATTTATTTTTATACACCAACTATGCCTCCTTGTGCAAGTTGCTGGGACACTATTCAACAGAATAAAAAACTAAAAATAAACATCCATTTAATTAATTAACGCAATCCAATTTAGAAGAAAAAAAAAGAAAGAACCACCTGTGCACAGGCTCCTCTTAAATATATTTACAGAAATTAAATACTTAATCCTCCCCAAGCAGTCATCTTTCACTGTTTTATGGAGTTTGAGTACAATCAGAATTTTGCAGCCTGAGTTATTAGTATTCTGAATAAGTATGGAGTGGTTCCCCATCTGGATACAAATGTGTGCCATTCCCAGAAGGAACAACCTGACTTTCAGAGTTTCCAGTGCAGAGTCATATGCCAAAAACTTGCCAGGTGAGCAGCTATTTGTGTATCACAGAAGGATTTCTGTGGTACATTTTATTTGCAGAGCTTTCATACAGTAGTTAAACCTGCACAATGCACTTCAGTCTTCAAGTTTTCAATACTGGAAGAGTTCAGTACCGTGGCTAGTTCTCATAACATCCTGCGGTACATGACACATGCCAACTCTCCCCCAAGTTCACCTCTGCTTTGTCCTTTGTGTTCATCAGACCCTGACGCTCCTTATCTACTTTCTATTCTCTCAAATTAAATTTCATTCAATATTTTCAGTATGCTGATATCATGAAATTCAGATTTGTAAATCATGCACACCTTTGAGGATTTAAAGTATACAAGTATACGTACATTACCATAAGCATTACAGCATGTATTTTGGTGCAGTCCCAATATATGTGTCAGGGTTCAATGATATCAACCAAAGGCTTGTGGTGAGGGAAGGCTGCAGGAAGTATCTTCCCCACAAAAGGACCATGGCAGAGTGTTAGGCCTCGCATTCCCTTAGTACAGGATGGGGGTGGCTAACAAAGCCAGCAGCCTCAAGAGGCCACAGCAACAGTCCAGAGGGATCTGTCTGCAGGAGCAAGGGGGAGCACATGCCACACCTTTCACCAGCAGGTGAATAAAGAGTGCTACTCAGCACCCTTCCCCACTTGAAGCTTTCCAGGATGCCTCGGTCCTCCACAGATGGAATACTTCCAGTCTGTTACTGCTCTTTGGAGGTGAGCAAGGGCCCAATATGCCCTTTTGTTAGGCAGCCAGTTTCTTGTTATTGGAGCTCCTGCTGCTCTTCTAATGGCAGTTTTCTCCCTCAGTGACCAGCAGAAGTTGGTGCTTCCAGAAGTTCCAACTTAGTGAGACAAGGAAAAGAAATATTTTAAGATGACCAGAAAGCCTACAGGTAATGTACAGATGTTTCATTACTTACTGAGGGGGAGATGTAGTACCCCAGTCTAAATGTGTTGTGTCCCCCTCTAGTAGCTGGTCTACAAGAAGGATAAGAGCCTGCTGCTGCCACTAGCCAAGGGAGTAATTCCTTTAACTCAAGTAACAGGAGTTTATGTTTCTTGTACTGAAGGTGCTGGTGGACAACACACGGTGGAGGTCACAAAGAAACACCAAAAGGGAAGAGCTGTTGACTGAAGAAATATGCCTTCTTTCCATTACTGAGACAACAGCACTCAACAAGTTTACAGCATCCCCTTGGGAAAGCTAGAAATAGGCTTGTCCTCCCCATTATGAGTCAGTACATTCATAAGAAATTACATCAGAGTGTTGGTAAACTTAAGATAAGAACTGGGATCAGCAGAACAAGAGGAATAGGGCAAAGCAAGTTCTTAACGCAAATTAATTATGCACAGAGATAAACAGTTGTGATCTTGGCTTCTAATTCTCCTGTATCTAAACCATTTTATTAGTATCAGTATAAAAATTTCATGAATTATGTTTAAGTTCAAAATTAATAATGTTTTCTAGAGACAGGAAAAAGCATCCCTACCACCCCCCATCTATTTCTGTGCTTATTACTTCAAAAGAAAGATGTCCAGTAAGTTGTATAAGTCAAACATTTTACTACTAGCAGAGTTTGAAATTTTCTTTGAAATCTGTCATAGATTCATAGACTCTAGGACTGGAAGGGACCTCGAGAGGTCATCAAGTCCAGTCCCCTGCCCTCATGGCAGAACCAAATACTGTCTAGACCATCCCTGATAGACATTTATCTAACCTACTCTTAAATATCTCCAGAGATGGAGATTCCACAACCTCCCTAGGCAATTTATTCCAGTGTTTAACTACCCTGACAGTTAGGAACTTTTTCCTAATGTCCAACCTAAATCTCCCTTGCTGCAGTTTAAGCCCATTGCTTCTTGTTCTATCATTAGAGGCTAAGGTGAACAAGTTTTCTCCCTCCTCCTGATGACACCCTTTTAGATACCTGAAAACTGCTATCATGTCCCCTCTCAGTCTTCTCTTTTCCAAACTAAATAAACCCAATTCTTTCAGCCTTCCTTCATAGGTCATGTTCTCAAGACCTTTAATCATTCTTGTTGCTCTTCTCTTGACCCTCTCCAATTTCTCCACATCTTTCTTGAAATGCGGTGCCCAGAACTGGACACAATACTCCAGTTGAGGCCTAACCAGCGCAGAGTAGAGCGGAAGAATGACTTCTCATGTCTTGTTTACAACACACCTGTTAATGCATCCCAGAATCACATTTGCTTTTTTTGCAATAGTATCACACTGTTGACTCATATTTAGCTTGTGGTCCACTATGACCCATGAAGCTGAACAATATAACTAATCTTTATTTTGCACTGTCCTCGTGCTTTTGAGTCTGCATTCTTTCCGCAAACTGCCCATTCTTCCCCTTGTATGTTTATGTTCCCCTATAAACATACGCGATCAAAGTATTTTGGATGAATGTACAAGTTATAGAGCAACTCAGGCATTGTAAAAAAAACAACTAACAATTGATTAATAAACTTAATACATCTGTAAGGTTTTGTTAGGCAACTATTGTCTGGGGGCTAGAAATATGCCATTTAGATATAGTAATAAAACCAGAGAATCCAGCCTTTAGGGCTATATTTTCACCTCCTATACAGAGTGAGAGTAAACTGGTTTTATATGAAAGATTTATGCAGTGGATGAGAGGAGATGGAATCTCTTCCTTGGAGCCACTAAAGATGGAGCCACACACACACTCCTTGGCTACCACTTCAGCTACCATCCACGATACCAACACTATATAAGCAAACTGGCCAATGGATATATGCAGTTCTCTGTTCCACTTGCCACTGTCTTTTCCCCAAATCTCCCCTCCTCGCACCCCTCCATAGAAAGCTCACAATGAGCAACATTCCCCAGCACAAAGGAGACACAGAATCCTCCTGCACAGACTCTATAGCCTGCATCCTTACACTTCATTTCCACAGCAGTTTCACTGGGGGAAAAGGGGGTGTGCTTTGAAAGAAAAGATCTGTTCCTCAGTGTGAAAAGAGGTGCCTTGAAAATTTTATCAGCATAATTCTATGGTCACTTTATAAAATTCTAATTTGCTGTTCAAAGGTCACCTAGCAGAACCATTTTTATACTAGTAATAAATAGAATGCTATGATATTGTTGAATGAAGCGAAGTAAGCAACTGAGACACCTAATAGTCTAACATTAAACAAGTTCTTCTCACAGGTTCACCAAACCACCAAAAAGCAAGTTTTGCTTTCACTGAGATTTCTAGGTTGCTGATTTTTTTAAGTGTAACGTGATGTATAGCATGGCTATTTTCCATGTCTTCATGCTTTATTATTGTAAAGACATGGAGGAATGAATTGACAATCCTGATCCTTACAAAAGCAGAAGATGAGTAGTGTGATAAACTCTGGGTCTATTATTCCCTTGATATGTACTTGCAGGTCCTACTGATGCTAATAGGAGAACCACATAGGCATCAAGGAAGAGACATCAGTGAAAGTTTGGAACAAAGACTGAAGGCAGAATATGGCCCAAAAACTATCAAAATGAATCATGGCTGATTTGTCTGAATTTTTAAAATCAAATCTGTCCAAGGAATATTACTTTGGATTAACATAAGATAATAATGTTAAGCAGAGAGTGAAAAATAATATGAAACGTATTCTTGAGAGTATTAAAAAAAGAAGGCATCTATAAACTTCCTGCAAACTGTGCATAAGTTTTCCTATTATGGTCATCTTATTTAATTCAGTATTCCCCTTTGTCCTCTCAGAAGGTGAGTCTGGGAGTAATTTTCTTTAAACAGTGAGTATTTTTAATTTTATTAAGCTCTCACTCCTCCTCAGCCACCCACATCCAGCAAGAAGTGGAATTAAGTCCAGCATTTGGTTCACTGTGGATCAAGTGACCAGGTATAGAAAATACCTTGGGCCTCAATCTTCCAAAATAATCTGTGGGAGCAAACGCTTACCCAGCATGGAATTCCACTGGCTGCAAAGGGATCCACGTGGCATAATGATCTGCGCCTATAGATCCCTTGTAGGATCATATTTGGTGTGCAAGTCAGCTTCATCTCCAACCTTTGTAGCTTAAGCTCATCTCTATGTACAGTTTGGAAATTCAGAGTAGATTTTAAGTACTTTTTAAGTGCCCAGTCCAACTTCAATTGGATTTGATGAGAGACTTTCAAGCCCCAAAAGAGAAGTACTAGCATTCACAACTGGTAAAAGTTAAGTGATTACATTTAATGTCCTAGTTTGCTTTGTTGTTTCCTGTAACTTAACTTATGTACCAAAACAGTTAAACTTAAAAAAAGAACGAGACCCAATATTCTCTCTGTCCAGTCTGGACTGTTTAAACTATATTTACTTGAATTTAATCCCTTATTTGTAATTAAGAATGGTTAATTTTCTGAATATCCACTATGCTTAAAGAGAAATTCAGACTGGCCACAAAGAGGTGCCTCAGGCAGCGGAACTGGGATAGTTCTGCTGCCCAAGGTGGGAGATGCTAGGAACAAGGAGGCAGGAGAAGATGGGCATTCCCTGTCCAGTGTGATGCTCTGCTCTGAAAGGGGCTCCTCCCGCACAGCAGTGCGCAGCAAAGGGAGAGGTCAGAGCATAAGAGGACTAAGGGAATCTGTTGCTGCACAGATCCTCCAGTCTTACATCCCATGGAGAACCATAGGACCTATTCCAGGCATTTAACTAAATACAGCAACTCTGACGCTGCTCCATCGCTCCATAGCCTGAACTTGACCTAAACCTTAGGTCAAGTGCTGAAGCTATTTTTAGAAATCTCACATTGGTACCTTCTTCGCATTTTGTTAAATCTGCTGTGAAAGTGTTCTTAAAACAAACATGCTGGGTCATCATCCGAGACTGCTATAACAAGAAATATATGGCAGAATGTGGGTAAAACTGAGCAGGAAACACACAATTTTCCCCCAAGGAGTTCAGTCACAAATTTAATTAATGCATTATTTTTTTAAAACGAGCATCATCAGCATGGAAGCATTTCCTCTGGAATGGTGGCTGAAGCAGGAAGGGGCATAAAAATCTTGAGCGCACCTGGCATGTACATACCTTGCAACACTGGCTACAAAAGTTCCCTGCGAGTGCCTGTTCTCACTTTCAGGTGACATTGTAAACAAGAAACAGGCTGCACTATCTTCCATAAACTTAAAAAAACTTGTTTGTCTTAGCAGTTGGCTGAACAAGAAGTAGGAGGTGGAATCTCCATCCTTAGAGGTAAAAAAACATTATCTCCTGCAAATTGTAACCAAACTTGTTTATCTGAGTGATCGGCTGAAGTAGGACTGAGTGGACTTGTAGGCTCTAAAGTTTTACATTGTTTTATTTTTGAATGTAGAATTATGTAAAAAAAAAAAACCAAGTACATTTGTAAGTTCAACTTTCATGATAAAGAGACTGTATTAGTGGAATTGAAAAATACTATTTATTTTGTATTTTACAGTGCAAATATTTGTAATAAAAATAAATACAAAGTGAGCACTATACACCTTGTATTCTATGTTGTAATTGAAATCAATATATTTGAAAATGTAGTAAACATCCAAAAATATTTAAATAAATCGTATTCTATTATTGTTTAACAGCATGATTGTGGTAATCTAGCCTCCCAGTCCCAGACCTGAACTTTAGCGTCCACAATCTGGTCCTGTCCCAAACCTGGACTTTTGCGTCCAAAAGTCTGGGGGCTTACCTGAAACTCCCCCAAGCTCACTACCAGCTTGGGTATTTCTTGCTTATAAGAAATCATGAAAAACAGTTGATTTAAAGATACCAATTATCAGACCACATAACAATCAACATACAGGTAATACACCACAAAGGATCATCATAAGCCGAATGCTATTTGGTTCCACTGGTACTTACAGATGTTTAGATAGAAACTTATAAATAAGATGCGAGTTGCAGGAGGAAACCCTATGTTTACTACGCACAGCTGACAAACAACAGAGCCGCCTGGTTATACAAATGTCCC